>NC_143478.1:89629638-89893223 GCF_027475165.1 Benincasa hispida | reverse complement strand
AGAATGAGATCCTTCAAATGAAGAATCAAGTTGTTATTTATAGACTAGCGACTTAGTAACTCTCCAAAATACAAAATTACACTTATTGATAAGACAAAATTAAATAAAACATCAATTACACTTATTGAAAAAACATTAATAACTATTTATTAATGACGGACATTTAATTACATTCATTATCTATGAGTTTTAATAACTCATTTCATAGGCATTAGTACTATTTCCCTCGATGTATATGTGTATGTGACTTTCTATTTTGACAATCCTTTCATAAAAGGATCTGCAATATTCTCTTTTGACTTCACATAATCAATGGAAATTATTCCATTAGAGAGAAATTTTCTTATCGAATTATGTGTGCGTCTAATATATTGTGACTTGCAATTATAGACATTATTCTTGGCTCTTGATAACGGGCAAAAATGCACGTTATTACAGTGCTAAGTTATTAAACAATGCAGGTTTGCGTTGATAAAATATGTTAGATTGCGTCCAAAAAGCATTAAGTTCATGACATTGCAGTCGCATGCGTCCATCGCATAGAATCAGTTAACTTTTGTATTTTTATGCAGAATATGCGTTGACGCAAGGCAGAAAGCACGATCATAAGAAATCAATGGTCGAGTGCAGCATTACCGCAAGGCTTTGCGGTGATTTGTGCTAGCAAACATCTGCTCAAGAAGGATTTTTGCATAGAGCCGATGCAACTTGGTGGGCATATCTGGGTGAAAAGCATAATTAATCAGGATGGGACAAAAAGCTGATGACGGTCGAATCCGAATTAAGTTGACAAGCCACTAACGATAACAAGTACACTCAGCTTTTCGGTGAAAAATATTCGGTGCATCAGTCAGAGAATTAAAGCCATCCCATCTGTGCAATCATAAGAGAGAAGCCTCTTTCACCTCGAAGCTCTATAAATACCGAAGGCAACCTTTAGAAAAGGGGTTCGGTAGTTCAACTAGTTCAGCAAGTTTGGAGAGTTAGAGAATTTTTGCCTTAGATAGATTAACTTTGTTCTTAGATTTTCTTTTCCTTAAGGCGGAAGCGAGAGAAGCAAGATTGTGCCGTTAGATCGTTACGGTGAACTTGGGAGAGTGCCGAAAGCTTCAAGATTAGAGAGAGGGCTAGCTTCTGCAGAAGCAGGAATATCTTTTGAACATAATAGAGTTGACAGTGTAAAGGCCTTGGGAAGCAAGGGATTGCTACCAGACTCTCTATCCTTATCTTCCATTGTTACTTTGTACTTAAACTCATCTATAAAAATGAAAATTTCTTTATATCTGTTCACTCTCTGTTTATTACGCATGAGTAGCTAAATCTGTTGAATGAGTTAAGAAACACTTAGCTAGCATAACTGGGGATCTTCATTCTATGCGATTATCTTGTATTATGTATGCTTCATTCGTCCATTAGAGATACTCAGGAAGGTAGTCTAAGGATAGGATCTAGGCTTAGGAAAGTCAGGTTAGAATCTAGGTTCGAGAGAGTCAGGTTAGAACGCATAATCAAGAGATAAAAGCTTAGGAATAAGCACTGTTTGCTATTAACGCATCACATGCATCCTAGAGATAGGATATGATTGTGTGCAGTCACCTTGTCTTTGTGTTCATCTTGCATCATCGCATAGGAAAAGAGTAAAGACTTAGGAATAAGCTCTATGGACATTGTTGCATTCAACACATGCGTCCTAGAACTAGGAGCACCGCATTTGCATTGGAAAATGATTTACTGTTGCATGAGTGTAGCATGATCGCATAATCTGACGCATTCCCAGGAAACGCTAGCTAAAGACCTTCTCAACCCGTTCCTCCGCACACTCAATGTATCTACTACATAATCGAACTTTTCTCAAATTCGGCGCATTTATTTATTTTATTACCGCAAACAACAACCCAAACACTTATTGATTTATTTGATTACCGTAAAGTCTTCTGAAAAATTGCCACCGCATATCGTTTTCCTTAGTCCTTGAGTTCGACCCTGGACTTACCAAGAAACTCAATGGGGGTTTATACTTGGATTCCACCGAGAAAACTTGTTGCTCAATGCATTTCCATCACCGCATCTCATCCCGTAATTTCATCACATAAAATAATGCATCAAGTTTTTGACGCCGTTGCCAGGGACTTCGGCAAATCAGTGTGCTAACGGCAATTTTTTTGATTTCTTTGCAGCTCTCAATCTCTAGCGAATTACGACTCGGATATTGAGAGGACGTTCAGAAGAATATTAAGAGACAGCCGCCAACCATAACAACCAGATAAAGACGATATGGTGGAGTAGTCTGGAAATGGAGCACCAAACGAAAACAACGTCATGGCGAATCCAATCCTACTGGCAAACGATCGCAATAGGCCCATTTGGGACTATGCATCGCCAAACCTCTACGATTTCTCTCCAGGAATCATGAGGCCTGCCCTCGATGGATCCTGATTCGAGATGAAACTGGTGATGCTGCAGATGATCCAGACTGCTGGACAATTCAGAGGAAGACGTGGTGAGGACCCGCACGCTCACCTCCTGAGCTTCATAGAAATTTACAATACTTTTGTGTTCCCGAACATCTCCATCGAAGAAGTTTGACTAACTTTGTTTCCATTTTCTCTGTGTGATCAGGCAAAAAAATGGGCATATTCCCTCGAGCTGGGAGAGATTACTTCATGGGAACAAGTGGTGGAAAAGTTTATGAAGAAGTATTTCCCAACAATTGAGAATGCTAGGAGAAGGAAATTAATAACAAATTTTGAACAAGAAACTGATGAATCACTCAGCGATGCCTGGATGAGGTTTAAGAGGTTGCTCAGGGACTATCCATACAACGGATTGTCAGACTGCCTGCAAATGGAAATCTTTTATCATGATTTAAATCCCGCTTCGCAGACCGTTACCAATGCAGCAGCCGCTGGTGGTATGCTAGACAAAACGTATGATGAGGCTAAGAACATCTTGGATCGCATCTCTAAAAATCATGAGGACTAGAGAGAGCAACCAAAGATTGAAAATAAAAGATAATGATGCAAATAATGGGGCCATCACATCCCTGCAAAACTAGATGACTGCGATGATGAGTTTGATTCAAGGCATCGTAATTAATAACACGGGAGAAAAGAAAGGGCAGGTCAACGCAATTACTCAAACGATCGCAAGTTGTGTCATTTTCGGAGATGCTCATTCGATGGAGGAATGCCCAGAAAATCCATAGTCAGTGTGCTTCATGAAAAATAATCCCTACTTTGATACATACAACCCAGGTGGAGAAACCACCCAATTTTTTCGTAAATATTTCAACCTGTGGCACAAAAAGGAGAGCCATATGGATTTTTCCCATGAAATGACGGTCAGACGAGCAATCATACCAGTAGTTCACAACCACCGCAATTTTCATCCTTAGAGAGCTTGTTGAAGCAGTACATTGAGAAGAACGAATCAGTGCTTCAGAATCAAATAACATCCATTCGAAATCTCAAAATTCAACTAGGACAAATTGTGGGCGAGCTGAAAAATAGACCGTAAGAAGTGTTGCCGAGCTCAACTGAGCTTCCTCGCAACGTTGGGTGTATCGGGAAGGAACAATGCTTAGCAGTCTCCGTGCTAAGCGACAAAATGACTGTGGAAGTAAGGGAGGAACCCATCGCGACCAACTTGAATGTGGTGACAACCAAGGACCCGTTGACCTATATTTTGAAAAAGCCCGAGAAAATGAACCCCAAAGTTGCGTCTACCCTCAAGCCTTTAGAACATGAGATAGAAGAAGTCCAGCTACCACCAACTCCGCAAAGATTGAAAGAGAAACAAAATGATGAAGACAAGATCACAATAGTGGCAGTAACGCAAAATACTATGATCCCACAAAAAATGTACGTCCCAGGAATCTTCACGATACCATGCTCCATTGGAGGGGTCTACAGTGGCCAAGTACTATGTGATCTTGGGGCGAGTATAAACGTAATACCGCTATCAATCTTTAAACAATTGAATATTGGCACGCTCACGCCCACGATAGAGATTCTCCTACTTGCGGACAGATCCCAAATACATCCCGAGGGAGAGTTGAAAGATGCCGCAATCTCAATTGATAAATTCATCTTGCCGGTAGACTTTATCATTTTGAATTGTAAAGCGGATGAAGATGCGCCCATCATATTGGGACGACCATTCCTCTCGACCGGTCATGCTCAAATTGATGTGCACAAGGGGGAAATCATAATGAACATCAATAGGGAAAGGCTTCGGATTAAGACAGTCAAGATTCCGGGAGATCGAGAAAAGAGGGAAAAGCCACAGTGGATGTGAAAAGACTAGCTTGGAATAAGCAATCCCTGAGTCGTTATGCGATTCAACCTCATCAGGGACGCAAACCTTTTGAATATCCTTTTTCTTCATCAATACTTCATGAACTTTCATCATCGTGTTATTATTTATTATCGCATAGCTACTTCACTTCCTTAAAAAAAAAAAAAAAAAAAAAGCTCGATCATGTTGAACGATTGCGGTAAGCAATTTTGTTATCTTTGTTTTTTTAATATTTGTCCATCTCAATGTTTTTCTTACAAACGATCAAGGTACACGATTACGGAGGCGTTGCACGAAGATGCAACTACTTTATTTCGTCACCACAATCCAAAGGAAGAAGATAGCCATAAAGCTAGCAGACCACATGCTTCTATTTTTTTCGTATATACTAGAGTTAACTTAATTTTAGGACAGTCACCTCATGAAATAGTTCTAGAAGTTAGTGGTCTGCTAGCTTTCTTTCAAACTGACTCTTTACGTAGCTTTCTAAGAACATCACATGACTTCTTTCAATCTTTTGGCAATGAGGACATTGTCGCATTTTAAATTTGGGGGTGAGGTATTTATTTTCGACCTTGCTATTTTTAGCTCTACAAAAAAAAAAAAAAAGCGAGAAAATTTTTGAGAATAACAACTCTACTGTCAACGCAGTGGGAAACCCATGTTGATAAGAGTTAAGTTGTGAAAGGCACTTACCCGTAGTTGGATGTCCGCATGACACACGTGGGGGCAAGTCAAAACGAAAGTAAGTCGCCAGGATCAACGCATAAATAAATGACCAAAACTCTGCTGTCAAGTAGGTATGAGTTTAGTTTGAGAAAGAGCGCCTTGCTCGTAGTTGGATGTCCGCATGACACACTTGGGGGCAAGCAAAAATGAAAGCAAGGCAGTTGGATCGGCGCAAGGTCAGAAAAAAATAACAATGTAAAAAATATGCGAGGATAAAAATCATTTAACACCCCAATGAAAAAGTTCTTTTTGAAATAAATCATGCGATGTCCTGGAATCTAGTAAAGTCCTTTTGAAGGTTAAACTTGCAGTCCCTAGGTCTTAGAAATATTTTAAGAAGAGACTTGAATAAGACTTAAGGAAATTTTGGTGTATAGGATTTGAATGAAGTATCCTAGAGAAATCTAGGAAAAGAGATTGCAACTGACTTTCTAAAGGAAATCTTTAGCTTATGCTTGAGGACAAGAATTGTTTAAATTTGGGAGTATGATAACGGTCAGAACTGCACGTTATTACACTGCTAAGTTATTAAACAATGCAGGTTTGCGTTGATAAAATACGTTAGATTGCGTCCAAAAAGCATTAAGTTCATGACATTGCAGTCGCATGCGTCCATCGCATAGAATCAGTTAACTTTTGTATTTTTATGCAGAATATGCATTGACGCAAGGCGGAAAGCGCGATCATAAGAAATCAATGGTCGAGCGCAACATTACCGCAAGGCTTTGCGGTGATTTGTGCTAGCAAACATCTGCTCAAGAAGGATTTTCGCATAGAGCCGATGCAACTTGGTGGGCACATCTGGGTGAAAAGCATAATTAATCACGATGGGACAGAAAGCTGATGACGATCGAATCCGAATTAAGTTGACAAGCCGCTAACGATAATAAGTACACTCAGCTTTTCGGTGAAAAATATTCGGTGCATCAGTCAGAGAATTAAAGCCATCCTATCTGTGCAATCATAAGAGAGAAGCCTCTTTCACCTCGAAGCTCTATAAATACCAAAGGCAACCTTCAGAAAAGGGGTTCGGTAGTTCAGCTCGTTCAGCAAGTTTGGAGAGTTAGAGACTTTTTGCCTTAGATAGATTAACTTTGTTCTTAGATTTTCTTTTCCTTAAGGAGGAAGCAAGAGAAGCAAGATTGTGCTGTTAGATCATTCCGGTGAACTTGGGAGAGTGCCGGAACCTTCAAGATCAGAGAGAGGGCCAACTCCTGCGGAAGCAGAAATATCTTTTGAATAGAATAGAGTTGACAGTGTAAAGGCCTTAGGAAGCAAGGGATTGCTACTAGGCTCTCTATCCTTATCTTCTATTGTTACTTTGTACTTAAACTCATCTATAGAAATAAAATTTACTTCTTTATATCTGTTTACTCTCTGTTTATTACGCATGAGTAGCTAAATCTGTTGAATGGTTTGAGAAACACTTAGCTAGCATAACTGGGGATCTTCATTCTATGTGATTATCTTGTATTATGTATGCTTCATTCGTCCATTAGAAATACTCGAGAAGGTAGTCTAAGGACAGGATCTAGGCTTGGAAAAGTCAGGTTAGAATCTAGGCTTGGGAGAGTCAGGTTAAAACGCATAATCAAGAGATAGGAGCTTAGGAATAAGCACTGTTTTCTATTAACGCATCGCATGCATCCTAGAGATAGGATATGATTGTGTGCAGTCACCTTGTCTTTATGTGCATCTTGCATCATCGCATAGGAAAAGAGTAGAGACTTAAGAATAAGCTCTATGGACATTGTTGCATTCAACACATGTGTCCTAGAACTAGGAGCACTGCATTTGCATTGGAAAATGATTTGCTGCTGCATGAGTGTAGCATGATCGTATAGTCTGACGCATTCCCAGGAAACGCTAGCTAAACACCTTCTCAACTCGTTCCTCCGTATACTCAATGTATCTACTGCATAATCGAACTTTTCTCAAATCCGCTGCATTTATTTATTTTTTTACCGCAAATAACAAACCAAACACTTATTGATTTATTTGGTTACCGCAAAGTCTTCTGAGAAATTACCACCGCATATCGTTTTTCCTAGTCCCTGAGTTCGACCCTGGACTTACCAGGAAACTCAGCGGGGTTTATACTTGAATTCCACCGAGAAAACTTGTTGCTCAACGCATTTCCATCACCGCATCTCATTCCGTAATTTCATCACATAAAATAATGCATCAGCTCTCATAGAAGCTGCTAAATTGTCACAATAAATACATATTGTACTTATAAGCTTTTGCCACAATGGAATATCTTCAAGAAAACATCGAAGTCATTCAGCTTCTTCTCCTACTTTATCAACAGTTAATAAACTCTAATTCCATAGTAGAACGTTCTATACACATTTGATTTGAAGATTTTCATGATACAGCTACTCCACTTAAGGTAAAAATATACCCACTAGTTAATTTAGTCTCCATGCTATCATAAATTCAATTAGCATCACTAAATCCTTCTAATACATGTAGATACCTCGTATAATGAAATCTATAGTCTAGAGTGTACTTCAACCACCTTAGAACTATGCCTAAAGCATTCTGATGATCATGCCTAGGATTGCTAGTGTATCTTTCTAACCTTCCTATTGAATATGCAATATCAGGTCTTGTGCAATTCATTATGTACATTAAGCTACCAATAGCTCTAGAATATTCTAGAGAAGACACACCTACATTGTTGTTTTACTTCAACTTATCAATTTGGATAAAATGGACTAACAACCAATTTACTCTCAAATGATCAAATTTTCTCAACACTTTCTCTATATAGTGAGATTGAGAAAGTATGTATCCACTTGGATTTCTTATTATTTGAATTCCAAGGATAACATCAACAAGACCAAGGTCTTTCATATCAAAATTAGATTTCAACATCCTTTTAGTGGAATTAATGACACTTCTAGTCATGGCTATTCTTAACATATAATTCATATACAAGCATACAGTGACACATTCTTGATTTATGGTTTTAACATAGACACCTTTATCACACATTCGTCTTAAATCCATTTGATAATATAGTGTGATCAAACTTTTCAAGCCATTGTTTGGGTGCTTATTTCAACCCATAAAGAGACTTGACAAGTCTACAAATTTTGTCTTCAAGTCCTTTAATAACAAAACCTTCAAATTGTTCTATATAGATTTCTTCATCTAAATTTCTATTTAAAAATGTAACTTTTACATCCATTTGGTGTATTTTCAAATTTTGTAAAGCTACTATTGCAATTAACATCCTTATAAATACAATCCTCATCACTGGAGAATAGGTATCAAAGAAATCTAACCATTTTTTTTTTTGGCGAAAGCCTTTAGCTACCAAATGGGCTTTGTACTTATCAATAATGTCGTCAGTCTTTAGTTTTCTCTTAAAAATCCATTTACTCCCAATTGGTTTACTTTTAGGAGGTAAATCAACCAATACACAAGTATTATTCTGTAAAATGGATTCTAGCTCACTATTGATAGCTTCCTTCCAATAAGGTACATCAGGAGATGATACAGCTTTTTGAAAAGCCTGAGCTTCGTCTTCTATCATATAAGTTATGAAATCGAGTCCAAAAGAAGTAACTTTCTTAGCTCTTTTGATTCTTCTAGGTTCAGACTCAGTATTTTGATCATCTTGACCTTTCAAAGAGCTAGCCTCATTAATTCTTTTGGTACCAATAATTTTGTGTCCTTCCTTTAAAGGAAATATATCCTTAAAGAATTCAACTTCAGTAGATTCCATTATGGTATTATTCCTAATATCAAATATTTCTAATTTAATTACCATGAATCTATAAGCAGCACTATGAATAGCCTATAAGACATAATCAATCGTCTTAGGTCTATGTTTGGTTTTTTTTTGGTAAAGGAACTTGTACCTTTGCTAAAAACCCCAACACTTTCAACATTTTATAAAAGGGTAACTTCCATTTCACACTTCACAAGGTGACTTATTAGACTTCCTATGTGCAATTCTATTTAATATAAAATTTTCTATTAGCAAAGCTTCCCCCCCCCAAATTATGAGGTAAACCTAACTATTTAACATACAATTAAAAGTTCGGTTCTTGCTTTCTGCTACACCATTTTGTTGTGGTGTATAAGGTTTTGTAGTTTGATGGATTATATCATTAACTTCAGAATTCATAAAGTGATGATCATTCATTTTCACCACTCTATCTGATCTAAACACCTTTACTTTCTTCTCAATGGATTTTCAACTTCTGCCTTATATGTTTTAAAAACATTACAGGTTTCATCTTTACTATATAATAAATATGCATAGCAATATTTACTACAATTATCATGATGGAAATAAAGAACACTTGTATAGCGGAAGCACTGAAATCGACAACGTTCTAATTGCAATAAAAACAAGAATAAGCATGCAAAAGGGATAGAAAATACAACCGTTGAAGACTCCACCGTAAATATCCTCTCCCGTGCACAAGACACCACCAATAGTAAATTCCCGCTATTCTCCGGTTGAAGAACACGGTTTTGGGACCATTTTGTTAGCGAAAATAAGGGAATTTCACTATAGAAAGAAGGAGAGTAAAGAGAAATGAGGTGGAAGATTATAGGTCAAAAGTTGAGGAAGTATTAGTCTTGCAAATTTAAAAAACAAAGCCTTTTGTAGAGAAAGCACATGCAAAATCCCATTTTGCATGTCTTCCACCTCAAACTCCACCAGCATGTAATCTCTAGGTGTCAAGCTTGGGAAATGTCACTTCAAAGTCCAATTAGTTAGTAGGAAAATCCAACAATTGGATTTTTTCAATAACTAATTTTTAATTAAAAAATGAAATACAATTTTCAAAGTTTAGAAATTATTTTATTAAAAACATTTCAATTAAACAAATTTTATATCACATATAAAATTATTTATGACACCTAGTTTTGATTAATCACATTAATTAAGTTTAAAAATACTTTCATGCTAATGATCAAGTATACTCTAAAAATAATTAATTATAAATTAATTATTTAATTGTAAATTATATCTCATATAATATACAATTTTACCTAAAACCCGAATTTGAATATTTCAAATTCTTACTTCACCTAGTTCTTCAATTTTGTCTGTATTGAGCTAGTAAAGAGACCCGATGGACCTACAGATCATGAGCTCCAACGACCCGAGACTAATGAGTAAAACTCTTTAACCTAGTTAATCAACATTCGTTCACTAACAGGACTATCCACTGTAGCCTGAAGTTACACTCCTCTCACTGTAGATATATTCTGTGTCCATTTGATATAACCGCCATCAATAAGTTGATCCTTCATAGGTTGTTCGTAACCTCAGCTAGGTCAAATACTGAAATATCCTGAGTTACATCTTTTCTCCTTAAGTACCACTGTTCCTATAATGAACAATTGATTTAGGATCATAATCACTAAATCCATTCCCTCTCAGGCCAACAAGAGGATGAGACCTCTTGTTCAAGACCAGGAATCAGCTCTTAAGGGAAGAACCTTTCTACTATCCCTAAAATGGGTAGGAGTGAATTTCATCTTGCAAATTCTATGTCCCTAGCCATCTACCCAGTCTTATCCCTAAAATGGGAGGCATATTGAGCAACGATGTTGAACTTATCCTCATCTATGCAAATCAAGAGACAATCACGAATAAACAGGAGTTCATAGACGGCTCAGGATTCAGATCAAGTTATCTAGGTCATCAAGAAGTGAAATTAATCAGTGTTAACAATAAACAATGTTAATACATAACAATGATTATTTCGTGGTCTGTCTTACACAATCTCATCGTGTAGAACACTCCTGCTCACATGTCTCTACATGAACGAATTGATCACATCGTTTATGACACTTTACAACATTTGTAACAATTATAATGCAGGTTGTATTCAATAGTGTCTCCAGAAATGGGTACCCAACCTAATCCAAGTACTATAAACGGTTTAGGCTATTTTACTCAAACTTGATCAAGTTTATGTCTCCACATAAAGTCCAAGTATTCATGACAATAGCTAAGAGTTCGTAGTTTATTGGATTTAGAGTTATTAAATAATCAACAACACTTGTCTGAATAAACTTCATATATGTTTACTGCTTACAAAACTACGAGTTTTAGGACATACAACCCAATACATCAATGAAGGTGACAAAGTATCTCTTGCCACTTTATGTGTGAGTGCTTTTCATGTCACATACATCACTGTGGATTAAATCAAGTAACTCATTACTTCTTTTCACAGATGAAAATATCCTTCTAGTAAACTTTGATTTAACACAAACTTCACATTTATGTCTATTATCAATGATATAATTCGACAATAGTCCTAAGCCTACCATTCTGTTCAAATAACGATAATTGGCATGTCCCTGAAGGGACTCTTATACAAGAGTACCTCTGAGCGGAAGCGGATCTTTCCAAACCATTGTGATAGAATTTCCACATTTACATTCACACAAACAGATATGCATCAAACTACTAAATTACTGGCATGCTTTCAGATAAATAAACAAGAGAACAAGAGAACTTACCAGTTCAAGACTCTTTCACAGAAAATCTCGCTCTCACATGAACGAACTCCTTGCGTTCTCACTAGAACAACAAGCTTTTGTTCAGCACCACCCCGGTCGTCTACCACGAACAACTTCACACGAACAACAGGAAGATGGGGACAACACCACCACTTGGAGCCCTTAGTATTTTGGGAGTGAGAATCCAAAAAGCGGGCTCTCTTCGAATTTGGTAGAGAAGAGGAGGAAAAGAGATCGTATACAACAATCAAACAAGTGGGAGAAAGTAGCGTCTATTGTATAGACAGGGTGCTTGATCATTTAGGCGAGGTACACGATCGTGTAGGAAAAGGAAAGCGATTGTCTATACGATTGTTTAGTAAAGCTCGGGCGCTAAGTGATCGTTTAGGAAAAAGTGGGCGATCGTTTAGAAGAACTGCGCATGGGTGTAAGCGATCGTCTAGTAAACTCGCGCTATCGTATAGGCTCTGATTTACTAAGCGATAGTAAGAAAAACACACCATGAGCTATTTATCGTCTTTGCAAAATGAAAACAATTTTCATTTTATTCTTCAGTCACGAAAATCGAATGAAACTTTCCACTAACGTATGGTTACGGAGAAAATGCTGGGCAATTATCCCATAACTGTCCAATTAATAAAATAATAAATATAATCATATTATATTCATAACCTATAGTTTGATATCATATATCAACCATAGTGTTTTCTCCTCCACTAGATATAAATCATATTTATATCCAATTTCCTCCAAATTAATGTATCTCATACATAAGCCAATTATATTATATATAATTAACCAGTTCAATCATATCATATATAATCGAACTCCCTCTTGTCAATTTGAACATTTCAAAGTGACCCAAAAACTGATTCTCAACTTGTATCCAAGCTACCAAGGAGACCTTATGGATATACGGCTTGAAGTTCCAACGACACGTGAATAGCTGACTAAACTCTTTAGCCACGAGATCCACCATCCGTTAACTGCTAGGCATTCTACTAAAGATCGACAGCTGAACTCTTCTTACCACAGATATATTTCTGTGTCCATTGGATATAACCAATCATCAGTATGATAACCCTTCACAGATGCTCATAAGTATAGCTGGGCCAATTTATCATTTTGCCCTTGTAGTTACATCTTACTCCTTAAGTACCACTGATCCCTCTAATGAACAATACAACATAGTCCTACGATGTGAACACCTCTCGGGCTATGAAAACATGTGTGGTGCCAGATCGTTCAAGCCTCGGGATCAGCCCTTAAGGGAGCAATCTATCTACTTACCCTTACTTCGGAGAAGGAGTGAATTCTATCTTGTATAGCTGAGTTCCCAGCTCCCAAATCAGACGAATCCCAAAAGTGGTAGGTTTGAGTTGGCGACCTGGCCACTTGTACCCATGCAAATCAAAGAACCACCTTCAATGGCAAGAGTTCCCAACTCACTCAGGATTGAGGTCATGTTACCTATGGTCATCCTAGTGAAGTAAAGTCTTTGTCATGAACGACGTTATATAACGAGACGTTAACACTTCGTGGTCAAACCTTATACAAACTCTTTGTATAAAAAGTCCCCGCTTGCATGTCCCCACACGAATGATCAGAATCAGACCATCTGTGGTAAGACATAACACTTGTAACCATTCCATAAAGCGGGCCGCATC
Source organism: Benincasa hispida (assembly GCF_027475165.1). Taxonomy (NCBI): domain Eukaryota; kingdom Viridiplantae; phylum Streptophyta; class Magnoliopsida; order Cucurbitales; family Cucurbitaceae; genus Benincasa; species Benincasa hispida. Next base: position 89,880,027 of record NC_143478.1, on the reverse strand, counting down.
CGTAGCATCACTAGGATAAGGTTTCCCTCCTTTATCCATATACTACATACCATTTTGGTTATCACTTAAGATATGATCCACTTGTATGTCACCACATACATGCTTAAGTTACATAATGACAACCAAGGATTTTAGTTTATTTATTTATGGTAAAGCAAATAAAACATCCAATGTGGAAAGTCAAGAAGTGAAGTAAATATCATATATTATACATCACAAGCGTTCGTACAAAATGTGTTTACAAACTACAGGACACGAGACTTTAGGACATCATCCCCAATAGTCCCAATCTAGAATGTCATACATCATAAAACTAAAAAATATGAATGGAAGGGTTGATATTATTATTATTATTTGGCATTTGTGCCAGTACATTCAATTTGAATTTGCCATCATGATAGCACCGAAAATGTGTTATTTTCCTTTTCTTAATTTTATGTCGTTACTATGTTTAATGTATTTATTTAATGATTTTATACGTACCGAGCATGTTTGAGATGGAATCAGTTGTTACGAGCTGTTCGGGATTAATTTGGAGCAATTAGGAACTAATTGGAGCAGTCAGACTTCAAAATGATGTGAAAGGATGAAAATGCCCCTAGATGGAGCGTTGCAATGCTCAATCGAGCATTGTGCAACGTTACAAGGCAGTAGTGACTTGATGCTAGAAAATAGGGCAATGTTGCAACGTTAATTATTAATTGAGCTGCACGCGAGGCCTCGTAACGTTCCAGTGTCGCAACGTTGCGACTGCTATATAAAACATTTCCTCTTCGTTTTAGAGCAAAAATTTCATGGTGGAATCGACCTCCCAATCAGTTCCTATGCCAGTTTTCTCCTCTTCTCACCTCTCCACTCGTATTTTTCTCCCCATCTTATATAATTAGTGAAGACATTATCGGGTTCTTCTCTTCTTCATCTCCATGGGAAGGTAAGACTTAGCTCTCTAGTTTAGAGATTTTGAACAATGTAATTTTTGGGAGTTTTGTTTGAATGTAATTTCTATATTCTTGTCTATGGGTTTTAATCTGAATTCCGTGTTTATGAATTGCATAATTTAATTATTGATTGACAACTAATAAATTGCTGTGTAATTTGAATGCTTAGAGATAACTTATAATATTTGACATATAATTATAGGTTAATCTCAAAGGAAGCAATAGGTTAGTTAGGCTTGCAATTCATTGTCTAAAATGAATAGTATTTCTCCCAACAACCTAGAGAGAAACCACATTGAATGTTTTATTAGACGTTGGAAGTCGAATGCTCATCCTAGCATTATCCTTAGAATTTAATGCGATTTATCAATTTGTATGGAGCAAATTCGTTTTCTATGCATTTTGATTAATTAGGTAATTAGGACCATTGATTGGGATTCCAATCAATTGAGCTAAATATAGTCAAGAAACTAAAATTGTATTTAAATAACTTGATGAACAAGATTGCATTGGTCCATTCCATTTTCCTAAGCTAGAATGTCGTAATTAATTGCATTTCAATCTTTTAGTTTCATTGTATTTGATTTCTTTTATGCATTACCTATTCTAATCCACACCAAGCCCCCTCATTTTACCACTTTAACTAAAATGAGCTTTGATGAACTAATCTTCTGTGTTTCCTTGTGGTTCGACCCCGAACTTGCGGCTTGTACTATAAGTTAGTATAAGTTATTTGTTTGATGATTTATAAATTTTATTTGATTGGTGATCTTTTGGAAGCGACACCAAAAAGAATATGTCCTATCACAACACTCAAATAACCTTTCCTCACATACATACCCCCCATTTGTGAGAATAAATTTATCTGAATCAAATACAAGCTTGAACCTATTTTTATTAAGTAGAGTTCCTGACACTAGATTCTTTCGAATCTCTAGCACATGCCACACATCATTGAGGGTAAATATATTTCCAGAAGGCCATTTTAGTAGGATCTCCCCTTTGCCTTCCATAGAGGTGGTTGAAGTATTTCCCATGTACAACTTATCGTTGCCATCTAGATTATCATATGTAACAAACCATGTCTTGTCCCTACAAATGTGTCTAGTAACACTAGTATCAATTCACCAACCTTTGGTGTTTAAAGCCATATTTACCTTAGAAATGACGACAACCAAATCATAATTTTCCATGATATTAGCTTGATTGTTGGAACTTTTCTCTTCTTATGCTTGCATATTGTAACATGATAGCCATTCTGATAACAAACCCAACAATTCCCTCAAATGCATTTGCTAGCATCATTCCTTGACCTATGATTCACATTTTTCTTCTTGAAATTCTACTTCTTTGATTTATGTTTTCAAGCTCAGTAATGTGAGCCTTGGCTTCAACTTCTAGTGGAGTTTTATCTCATTTTCTATTATCTTCTTCTGTATAGAGTTTTACCACAAGGTTTTTCATGGATAATTTTTTTCGCTTGTGTTTGATATAGTATTTGAAGTCCTTCTAGGAATGAGGCAACTTCTTAAACACAACAAAAACTTGGAATGATTCACTGATGCCCAATACTTCACTTTGCAAATCACTGATGATAATCTGCAATTCTTCCATCTAATTGACTACCAACTTGGTATCAATCATCTTATAATCTAAGAATTTTTCGATAAGGAATTTCTTAGCACCAACATCTTCCAGATTGTACTTTTTTTGTATAATGTCTCCCACAATAGTTTTTGTGTACTATAGGCATTGCAATAGATAGTATACAAAGTGTTCTCAAGACCACTAAGTATATAATTACCGCATAGGAAGGCTGAATGCATCCATGCTTGTTTCGCGAATTCCATTTCAAGAGTTACAACATCTGGTGGAGTAATTGGATGATCTTCCTTCAAAATGTGAGCAAGATTTAGTGTTGTGAGATAGAAGATCATCTTCTGTTGCCATCTCTTGAAGTCATCTCTCTTGAACTTCTCTGGTTTTTTAGCATGAGATTGAAAATGGGCGATCCCATCATGGCAGAAGTAAAAACATTGGTGGAGGAGTTTGTAGCCATCAATTCAAATACTAGTTGTCTTCATATTGTTGAGGAAAATGGAACATATATGAACTGAATACAGTAGCAAATTGAGTACACCTTAACTAGAAACAATTGTATAGTAATTAAACTCAAACTTAAGCAAGATGATATAACAAGGCTTAGATATGAAAATAACCAAATACTTAAAAAAACCTAAAAAACTTTGTAGATTCCAAAACATAGTCGAGGCACGCTCTAATAAGCACTATCCCAAAGACAATTATTTGCTTTTACACGGGCTGCAAGCAGACTACAACGATCGATTCAACAGGATAGAACAACTAACTTTGGTAGAACTGCAATCTTGAACTACTCAGATCTGGTAGAACTCTTGGATACTTGCTCTCAACTCAACTCAAGAACAAAAGAAAGAAAGAAAGAAAGAAATGAAAGAACTCTTCACTTTGGAATGGGATCCTTTAAATGAAGAACATAGTTGCTATTTATAGGCTAGCAACTTAGTAACTCTCCAAAATACAAAATAAAATCACATAAATACAAAAATTGAAACATTTGTCATTTTAACTCAATTGAGTTGTTACTTGCAGAAATCAAACATAACTCGTTCAAATTAAAGAAACTACAAATTTAACTTTCATACATGTTAAATTTGTACATGAAACATCATTTTAATTTCAAGTTTCAATCCAATTTGAAAGTTTCTAAACAATGAATTTAATCTACACAATTAAATCCAATTTTATGTTTCAATATTCAATTTTTTTGCTTTCTTCACTATATATATATCCAACAATTTCCTCTCAAAATAATATTGATTTCCACTTGTTGGGTATTCTTCATATTTCAAGCCCACAAGTGAAGGCAGTACTTTTACCCATTAACTTAAGTTTTTTGGTCAATTGGTGATTAAGAATATATCATAATATATCCATCTTAATTAGATAAAGAGAGATGCGAGGCAATCTATTTGTACCAAGTAACTAGGCATGCATAAAAGTAAAGAATGTATGGATATATACAAAGACTTTATATTTATGAGTTCATGACACTAGATGATTGTATTATTCATACACAACAACAATACAATGATATATACTACTCAAACTATTCACGTATCAAAGTAAAGAATGTATGGGTATATACATTTAATACATCTCACTAACCATACACAAGTTATCTATCATAATATATACCACCAAAATCACAAAACACAAATAGCCATACAGTGGTACATATACTCAAAGACAACATACGTATACAATTGGTCAGACTTAAAATACACAGACAATTAATATAAACAATCCAATTTATTGTTCACCCTTGTAATTAACCTCACCAACATCATGCTCTTGTTTGTGGTATAATTTTGCCTCTGTTTTGCTCTTGCCTTTGCCTTTATGTTTTATAGTAAAATGCCTAGCCAAAAGGAACGTTGTGATCTTAGTTTTATACCTTTTTATCACTCGAGACTTTTTTTTCTTGCTAGAGTGTCGTCACTCTTAAAAATTGAAAAGGTTTGTAGTTCTAAGACGTTACCTTTCTCTTTGCTAGAGTGTCATTTCACAAGTTGTTGGTGGAATTTTCTTATTCTTTAAATGAAAGAAAAAAAAGTAGAGAATCCCACATTGGTTAGGACAACGAGAAAATATCTCCTTACTTACCTATATCTTTCCTTGTGGGTTTGGACCCAAAGGAGTACTTAAGTTTTAAAAAGGGTGAGGAGATAGGCAAATGAAAGTTTGATGATCCTTCCACACACGTGCACCATCTCTGTTTGGTCGAGCAAGCGTGGCGTGTGGGATAATAATTTTTGACTTAACTCTTCTTTAATTAAGTTTTTAAATTCCTCTAGGCAAATCATCATTTTTTTTCTCGTTAATACCGTTGGCCTTCCAGGCCTTTTAATAAAATTTTGATTCTTCAGAAATACATAATTTTGAAAATAATCGTAGTTCTTCTGTGTTTTTTCCTCAATCGCATGTTTTTTTCCTATGTTTTTCGAGCACAGTCTAGAAGGGTGTGAGCATTTTCGATCAATCTCTGGTGCAGTTCTGATCAAGACAAATTTAATCTAGACTATTTCATCCTAGAGACAACATGATATTCCTTTTGAACTTACTTGCACAAAGGGAAGAGCTGTAAGGCATCTTAAAGAGAGCATGATTCGTGACTTAACCTTTCACAATTTTATGTATTGCAGGTTTTATTTGCTACTGCTAATTTCTGAGCTTCAGTTCCTGTCACTTTTTGTTGGGTAGCCATTTAATAAATTTTAAGACGCTCCAATTTTTCGTTGTTCGGCATAGTCGTATCAACACAGAATAACATTCTGTCCACCAATCTCAACCACCCTTTTCAATTTGAAGGGGCAAACTTTAAACGTTGGAAGAGGAGATGCTTTTCTTACTCACTATAAAAAAAGTTGATGACATCTGCAACATGGAAAAGCCAATTGTCCCACAAACAGATCCAACCAAACAACAGATCAAAGATGCTATTGTTTGGGAAGAAAATAATTTTCTCTGCAAAAATTTTATTTTAAATGGTTTGACTGATGATCTATATGACTATTACAGCACGATGATCACAACAAACGAAGTCTGGGATACCTTGTAGAAAAAATACAATACCAAAGAGGTTAGTTCAAAAAAGTATGTTGTCAGTCGTTATTTGAAGATCCAAATGATGGACCAAAAATCTATGGAAGCTTAATCCCATGAATTACAGAAGAATGCTCATGAAATAATTAGCAAATATATGCCTCTAAATGAGCAATTTTAGTTACCCCCCCCCCCATGTAGAAGGATTTGAAAAATATGCTGAGGCATAAAACAAGTTTTTGTTTCTTGAAAATTCTGATAACACGCCTGAGGATTTAGGAGGAAGCCCAAAAGAAGGACCAGAGGGAGGAAGTAAACATAGTACCAAGAAAGTCCGCCTTTGCTGTTCTAAAACTTGGACTGAAGCCAAAGGGAAACAAGATGAAAATTATCGTGGATCCAACAACCAAAAGAGTCAAAAGAATCAGCAACCCCCTTGAGGAGAAACAGTATAATTTCTTTGCTTTAATTATAACAAGCCTGGGCATATGGCTTAGAACTGTAGGAACAGGCGTCGTCTTGCTGTGCAGGTAAACCTGACCGAAGAAAAATTAGTTGCCATGATCACATAAGTAAATGTGATCGAGGGTTCTAAGGAGTGGTGGCTAGACACTAGCGCTACTCGTCATGTTTGTCATGACCATGGTTTATTTCAATCATAGTTTGAAACTAAGGTTAGAAATATATATTGGGACATCACCACTCAATAATAGTTGTTGGAATCGGCAAGGTAAAGCTGAAGTTTACCTCTGGAAAGATTGTCATGCTGAAGGAAGTTCTACACACTCCAAAAATAAGGAAGAATCTAGTCTCAGACTATCTACTCAACAAGGTTGGCTTTACTCAGACCATAGAGGTTGACTTATATACCCTCACTAAAAATAATATCTTTGTAGGGAAGGGATATGCAATTGATGGGATGTTCAAACTAAACCTTGATATAAATAAACCTCAATCTTCTGCTTATATGTTGTGTTCTTTTATTGTTTGGCATGATAGGCTTTGTCATGTTAATAAACGTATAACTAGTAACATGAGTAAGTTCGAAATTATCCATGAATAACTTTGATAAATGCGAATATTATAGTCATGCTAAAATAAATAAGACTTTACATAAATCTGTACTTAGGAAATCTGAGTCTTTAGATTTGATTCATTCAGACTTATGTGAATTTGATGGTGTCTTAACTAGGAAGAGTAAAAGATATTTTATTACTTTTATTGATGACTACTCTGACTTCATATTCTTATATTTGCTCAAAAATAAAAATGATGCTTTTGACATATTCATATTGTTTGTGACTGAAATAGAAAACCAGTTTAACAAAAAAGTTAAGAGATTTCATAGTGATAGAGGAACTGAATACGACTCAGATGAATTTAATAAATTCTATAACTCGCATGGAATAATTCATGAAAAGACTGTACCTTATTATCTTCAAATGAATGAAAAAGCTAAAAGGAAAAATATAACTCTATTTGAACTAGTAGTTTCTATTTTACTTAATTCAAAATCCACATCTTATTGGTGGGGTAAAATTATCCTAATTGTGTATTACGTACTTAATAGATACCAAAGTCTAAAAACGCAATTTCATCCTATGAAGTCCTTAAGAATAAGAAACCGAACTTGTCATATTTCAAAACTTGGGGGTATCTAGTCTATGTAAGCATACCATAACCTAAAAAAGGAAGTTTGCTACTAAAGACTATGATGTGTCTTTATAGGATATGTAGTAAATACTAAAGCCTATAAGTTCTATGAACTAACAAATCAAGTGATTATAGACTCACATGTTGTTGACTTTGAAGATAGATTTCCCTTTAAATCAAAGAATAGTGGGGACTCGAATTCTAATAGTCTAACATTAATTAGAAATCAAACTTCAAATAAGGAAGCAGACCCAGAACCCAAAAGAAGCAAAAGAACTCGTACTGTCAAGGACTTTGGGGATGACTTCCAAACCTTCAATATAGAAGAAGATCCTAAGAATCTAAAAGATGTCATGTACTCAATAGATGCCAATTTATGGTAAGAAGCAATAAATTATGAAGGGGATCTTTTGAGTCAAATAGGACTTGGCACTTGGTAGACTTACCTTATAGTTTCAAGGTAATAGGATGCAAATGGATCCTAAGGAAAAAACTCAAACTTGGCAGAACAATTGATAAGTACAAAGCCAAACTTGTAGTTAAGGTTTCAAACAAAGAGAAAACATAGATTTCTTTGACACCTTCTCCCCTGTGACTAGAATCACCTCAATCCATGTGTTGTTTTCACTCGTTGCCCTAAACAACCTTGTAGTACATTAGATGGATATAAAGACTGCATTCCTAAATAGTAAACTTGACGAAGAAATTTACATGGAACAACTTGAAGGCTTTATAGTTCATAATCAAGAGAATAAGGTATGCAAGTTAGATAAATCTCTTTATGGCTTGAAAAAAGCTCCTAAGCAATGGCATGAAAAATTTGATAATCTAATCATGTCTAAAGGATTCAAAGTTAATAAAAGTGACAAATGTATCAACTATAAGTTTGAAAACAATGTATGCACTATCATATATTTGTATGTGAATGATTTTTAAATTTTTGGATCGAACTTGCACATTATAATTGATGTGAAATCCATGTCAGTGCAAACTTCGATATCAACAACTTAGGATAAGAAAACGTAATTTTATGCATAAAAATGACTAGGTCCGAAAAGGAAATTTCCTTGGATCAATCTCATTATATAAAAAAGATTCTAAAGAAATATAATTACTTTGAATATAAAAAACCAACATGTACTCCTTATGATCCTGGTGTTAAGTTGTTCAAGAACATCGGTGATAATGTTAATCAATTTGAGTGTGCGAGCATCATAGGCAGCCTCAGATATACTATTGATTGCACTAAGTCTGATATAGCTTATGCTATAGGATTACTATGTAGGTTTACAAATAGACTCAGTATAGAGCATTAGAATGTTGTAGAAAGAGTTATGAGGTACTTGAAGAAAATCCAAAACCTAGGATTACATAATCAAAAGTTTTTCGCTGTCTTGGAAGGGTACTATGATGCAGATTGAAAATCCCTCTCGAATGACTCAAAGGCCACCAGTGGCTATATTTTTAATATAGTAGATGGAGCTGTCTCTTGGAAGACTAAGAAATGGACTATTTTAGCCCAGTCAACAATGGAGTGAGAAACGATAGCACTAACAACAACTAGTGAAGAAGCAGGTTGGCTTAGAAGTCTACTATTAGAGATTCCCTTATGGGAAAAATTGATACCAGCCATATTGATCCATTGTGATAGTATTGGAACAATTGCAAAAGTTCAAAATCTTCATTACAATGGAAAGAGACGACAAATACATCGTAAGCACAATACCATTAGAGAGTTCCTCACTACTGGTGCAGTTAGAGTGGATCACATATGAACTATTGAAAAGTTGGCAGATTCTTTGACGAAAAGACTAGCCAGAGAGAGTTTCAAAACCTCAGAAAGAATGAGACTCATATCTATAGAAAGATGAATCACTTATGAGGAAAACCCAATTTGTAGACTGAAAATCTCAAGAAATAAGTTCAAAGGGTAATAATTGATCACAAGTAATATGAAGTGGATCATGCTAAAAACAATACAAAGTTACTTTCCTATGACCCAGAGTCTTAGTATGATATCTTGAAGCATATGAAAGGTTGAACTCAGTACTTAATGAGATCTATACTTGATGTCCAATGAAGTACCTAGTTACAGGAGTACTCTTGATAGACTCACCTATTTAAATGTGGAAATAGGGGTCGTTTTCTATGGACTTTTAGCAAATTCTCTAGAGCATTCATTAAACTAGGATACACGTGCTAGGCTTTAAAGCACAGGCTTTCAAACTACACCCCTAATAATGTTTTCTGTAAGATGTTGTTAGAGATAGAGCTCAAAATCAAGAATTACTTTAGTATATTCTAAATCATCTTCATTATGTAAAGGTTCAAGTCGTAAGACACCTTTGCTTATGCACAGTATTGTAAAGGTTCAAGTGGGGGATTGTTGGTGAAAATTTCTTACTTTTTAAATGAAAGAAAAAGAAAAGTGGAGAATCCCACATTAGTTGGGACAACAAGAAGATGTCTCCTTATTTACCCCTATCTTTCCTTGTGGGTTTGGGCCCCAAAGGGTACCCAAGTCTTAGAAGGGGTGAGGAGGTAGGCAAATGAAAGTTTGATGGTCTTTTCACACACACGCGCCGTCGTTGTCGTCCATCTAGTCGGGCAAGTGAGGCGTGGCGTGTGGGATAATAAATTTTTACCGTTAAAAAAAACTTTTCTTTAATTAAGTTTTAAATTCCTCTAGGAAAACCAACTAGAAGACCTTTTAATAAACTATGTTTTGATTCTTCAAAAATACATAATTTTGAAAATAATTGCAGTTCTCTTGTATTTTCTTTCTCGACCACATGTTTTTTCCAACGTTTTTCGAGCACAGTCTAGAAGGGCATGGGCATTTTTTATCGTTTTAGTTATAGTTCCGATTGAGATGGATTTAATCTGGGCTATTTTATCCTGGAGACGACGTAGCATTTTTTTTAAATTACTTGCACAAAGGGCAAAACTACAAAATGTCTTAAAGAGAGTGTGATCCACAACTCAGCTTTTCACAAGTTTCTGTTTTATAGGTTTTATTTGTTGCTGCTAATTTCTAAGCTTTTGTTTCTATCACTTTTCATCGGGTAGCCATTTCAACACAAGTGTATATGTATACTTAAAGAATGTAGCCCAATTTAGATTATTCATGCATAAGAGGGTTACCTTAATCGTTTTTGTTGCTTCTATTTCATGTTCCCCTTAGTATTTAGTTTGGACTTCAAACTCTTTTGTTTCAAATTTTTCCTAGTAGCCTTACCTATATTAGGTCTTTTGCTATTGGTTTTGAAGGACTTATCACCTCGATCCTTAAGTCTGTATATACACTTAAAAATTAATAAACTCGAATAGAAAATTGTAACCAAAGATTAAATGTCATAAAGTGTATACTTTTGCCAACTATTTTATTACATTTCTTAAATAAAAGAATTTCTTAACCTGATGTTTTGAACCCATAATGTCTTAACACCAAGTAAAATAAGTAAATACACGTCTCTTAACAACTTTAAGTTAGTTTAGGAAGATTTAGACTAATTTTATTAGCTCTTACAATTGATTTTGAAAATTTTATAGGAAATGTGGTTGATGTGCCCACATCATTTGCTCAATGCAGCTGTATTGTGCCTTAGTCGATCGAGTCAACACGTCTTACAATCGTTCAACCCTTGTTGGTTATGTGGTCCTTAATTGTTTTCAGCTTCGAATTCGTCTAAGGTTATTGAAGACATGGATTTTGGCTTCCTTCCAACCTCCTTGGTTTATAAATTGCAAAAAAAGTCCTTAAGAATAAAAAAAAAGCTCCAACCCTTGGAAGGAAACCCATGAAAAGCATCCATAAACTCTTTAACAACAACTGAAGAAATTAGTTCTTTAGATCATTCTTACCACTAAGGATGTGTGTAGAGTGAGGATTCACTTCGAGAAAGGTTGAATCCATCCTAGAGAGTCCTTTAGGGGGTGTTTGGCAGTCCAAGTGAGTTGGGCTGGGTGGGCTTTTTAAGCCCAATCGGTGTTTATTTTATCGATAAAAAGAACGGTGGGTTTAATAATACACCATTTTACTCCCCAACATAACTCCCCTAAAAAGGTGCATTTTTAATTATTCCTCTTAACTCTCCTTTATCGTTCTCTCTCTCTCCCTCATCCGTCACTTCACATTTCTTCCACTCTTATCTCTTCCATATTTTCTCTTCTTCATCTCGTCTGGTTCATCCTCTTCATCTCCTCTGTTTCTCATCCTCTGATTTTCTCTTCTTGCTCGGTTGTCTCTTTGTGCATGATTTTTTTCGAGGATATGGTTGTTTATTGTAGATCCAAATAAGTTTCTTTTCCCTCTTTTATTTTTTGGAGTTTTTTGTTCAAATATACTTTTTTTGTGACTTTTTTTTCAGATATATTTTTTTGGAGTTTTTTTTTTTTATTCAGATCTACTTCTTTTCAGAGTTTTTTTTTTGTTCAGTTCTATTTTTCTTTGGAGTTCTTTGTTCAAATCTACTTCTTTTGGGATTTTTTTTATAGGTTTTAGACCTGTCTCTCCCCATATTTTATTGTTCCATGCATGTTAGGCCTTTAGGATTTTTCTCAATGGATTTTTGGGCTTCGATCTCCTTATTAGGTATTTCTCCTTGGATTTTTGGGTTTCTATTTTCAGATCTCTAGGGTTCTTTTGCTCAATAGATTTTTGGGTTCCAATGTTCTGACTATGTTTTTCTATTAGTTTTTTTAGGGGGTTCATTTTATTAAAATGTGTTAGACTAAACAAATTGGTAAATAAATTGAAAAAAAAAGTATATTCGGTAAGTAAATTTTAAAATATATTTGCTAAATAAGTTTCAAAAAATATTTGGTAAACAATTTAAAAAAAAAACGTTTATGGTTAACAAGTTTTAAAAAAAATAGTATATAAATTTGTACGAAACTAGTTAGTAAATAGTTGGTAAATAAAATTAGAAAATAAATAGTTGGTAAATAGATTTTAAAAAAGAATAGTTGTTAGATAAATTATAAAAAATATGGTTTGAGATTGAATTTTTTTTTTTTTAAAAAAACATAGTTAGTAAATAAAATGTAAAAAAAGAAATAGTTGGAAAACATATGTTAGGTAAATTTAATGATCCATTCTTAGGTCTAAGACAATGAGATATTTATCGACCTAATTAACTGTAAAAATAAGCCTAACGAACCATTACTTATCGAGAATTTTTTAGGTTGAATGTAGCTACACTTAGAATTTGGCAACTAGAATATCTAGTTACATAATTTATTTTTTCAATAGGTAGTAGAGAGTTGCATGAGAACCCCTAAACCATAACTATTGGAAGTTGGAAAGAATTTGTTATGTTAGAAAAAATATATTGAAGGTTTTGTGTTTAGTACATGAATATGTTGAAAAGAATATGTTATGTTTTACAAAATGAAAAAAAATATAGTTTTTTTTTTTTGTGATTAAAGGGTTAAAAAAATATATGTATAGTTGAAAATTAATAAACAATAGCAAAGAAAAAAAAAGCAATTTCATTTACAAAAATATCAACATATACCCAACTCAATTTAACTTAACTCTACACTTAAACACAAACTTTCAGACTCAACTTAACTCAACTCAACACCCCAAACACAGACAATAATTATCAACTCAACTTAACTGTGCACCTCAAACATAGACAATTTAACTCTCAGATAATTTAACTCCATAGATAATAATTACCAACTCAACTCAACTCAAATCTCATCTTTTATTATGTGCCAAATGTCCCCTTAGTGTGTGGTTTTGACTCAAGGAGTTCTAGCATTCTTTTTTCTAGTATTTTCTTATTCTTTATCTCTTATTCTCTTTGAATTGACATTTTGTAACTCATGACATTTGAACTAGTGAAGTCTATCCATTTTCATCTATTTATGGGATTATTTTTTAAGGGATTCATTCATGTGAATACTCTAAGATAATATGGGTTGAACAAATGCATTTGCATCACATCACATTTACCTTTCTACTTTTGTTGAATAAATGTTATCTTGTTAAATTGAACTAACTGTTTGAGTTAACATATTAGAGGAGTTTTAATGCTATGAAGGTTAGGACATAAGCGAAACTCACAAAAGAATATAGGACTAATAGCCTATAGATATAGGTTGTCACTTAACCTTAGACATAAGGTACACATATAGGTTGCTTGACTTAATCTAAGATTAATTTGGTTGCTTGACTTAATCTAAGATTAATTTGGTTGCCTGACTTAATCTAAGACTCAGTTAGCTATAGAAATACAAGATTAACTGCATAGGTTTCCTAAAAGAACTTGTGAAACAAAACTGTATAGGAGTAGTTTTTTGTTCATAGTTGGTCGATGTTGACATGATGTGATCGTAGAGCTCAAGGTACACTGTCGTAGGTTGAAACTTGACCTCTAATTCATGTTGTCATCTATTGTTTACATCTATTATTAGCAACCAACCACAAATTTACCTATTTAATTTCACCAGTTAAACATTAATTTGGTTAGCTATTTTTCAAGTATGACTACTAAGTTTTAGACATTTCTCTGGTTTCCCCTAAAAGTTGTATTAGAAGCTTAGATTTAAACTTTTATTTCTTTATTGTCGCTATTACCCTAAATTTTAAAGTTAAACGGTTATATATCTAAAAGTTCTGTTGGTAAAATTATGACATTCTCTATGACAATTTATGGCTTTAGACATTATCCATTTTTAGTATTGAAAATACACACTACTAACTTAAACGACTGACAAGAAAAATAACAAATTTTAAATTTTCATTTGAAAAAATGGCAAAAAAGTTCCAAAATTATAAAAATAGCAAAATTAATTTCTATAGTAAAAAATACTAATTAGTAAATGATAAAACTACCCTAAAACAACAAAATTAAGTACAAAAGAGAATGGAAAGATACACTGCTTCAAAAACAACTCGAATACCACAAATACACTCTACCTATGAAAGAATCGAATCCCAAGCGAAAGCGTGTGAATGCCTTGTATATAGAAATTCGATTTTTGGAGAAACATAAACAGTAAAATAAAACATTTAATTTTAGGATAAACATTCAAAGAAAACATAGGCAAGCTTGAAAAAGGAAAAATAGGAAAAATCACAACTTACCTTTGTTGATTCCTTTAGGGTTCTTTTTCTTCCATTGTTATCAATAATCTTGAACTTCTCCAATGTAGAAGGACACCACCAATGAGGTTACCTTGCTATTCTCTAGGATCCAAAGTGAAGGAACTTGTTTTATAGAGATCCTTGAGCGGAAGCAGATCGTCCAAATTCTATTTTGATTGAAAAACTAAATTTACAGTACACATAGAAGATATGCATTCTAAACAAATTACAGTATGCTTTTTGTAAAGAAAAGGATTCAAGAGATACTATATTTGAAGAACTTTTCTTCTTGTAAATCTCTTAATTTGTCATGAACCTCAAACTCAGCAAACCTTGAAAACCCTCTTCAAGAATTCTCGAACCAACAGGCACAACCACTGGGAGCCTTTGATATTCTCAAGGTAAGAGTGTAGGAGTGATGGATCTGACTATTTTGGTTTGGAGGAGGAAGAAGATTGAAGAAGACACACAGAACGATTTTGTGAATTTTCTCACGTAAGTCTGTAAGAAAGAAACTAAATTCTTTTATTCCATTTGCCATAAAACCAATTAACCACCCACTAATGTGGTTGGAGAGAAATTAGGAATTATTATCCAAAATAATAAAATTAATATAAATAAATATGATAACTAACTTATCATATCTTATTTATATTAAACTATATGTTATATCAAATATAATACATACCTATAGTTTTAATATTGTATCATATACAATATAAACCATACTTCATTTTCTCTATTTTATGGCATTTAATATAAATCATATTTATATAAATTTAACAACTATTTGAATCTCATTTAAATATTTACTTCCTCCAAATAAACTATAATGTATCAAATAAATTATAACAATTATATCATATATAATTGAATCAATTTAATTATATCATATATAATTAAATTCCCTCTTATTAATTTGAACAATTCAAATTAACCCAAAAACTGATTCTCAACTAAATCCTTTTGAGCTACCAAGGGGATTTTATGGACTTGTAGCTTAATGCTCTAACGGTACGTGAATAATTAATTAAACTCTTTAATTACATTATCCACCATCTGTTAACTGTCGGGCACTCCACTAAAGATCGACAGCTGTACTCTTCGCATTACAAATATATTTCTGTGTCCATCGAATATAATCAATCAACAGTACGATGACCTTTCACAAATTGCTCATAAGTACAACTTGGCCAAATTATCGTTTTGCCCCTATAGTTACATCTAACTCCTTAAGTACCACTGATCTCTGTAATGGAAAATAGATCTTAGTTCCACTATGACTAAACCCCGCTCATGCCAGAGAAGGTGTGGCACCATATTGTTCAAGACCCGGAATCAGCCTTTAAAGGAGCAATTTATCTACTTATCCCTAATTTGGGAAAGGAGTGAATTCCATCTTGTGTAGTTGTTCCCAACTCCCCGATCAGACAAATTCCCAAAATGGTAGGCTTGTTGAGTCGGTCCACTCTCACCCATACAAATCAAATGACCATCCTCATAGGCAGGAGCTCATAACTCACCTAGGATTAAGGTCATGTTAACTATGGTCATCCTGGTAAATTGAAAGTCTCTATTATGAACAGTATTATATAATAAGACTAAACATTTCGTGGTCCGGTCTTATACAAACTTCTTTATATAGAATATCCTCGCTCGCATGTCTAATACATGAATCATCAGGATCAGATCATTTGTAGCACTTTACAACACTTGTAACACCTACAAAGCGGGCCATACTCATAGTGTCACCAGAATAATGTCTCTACATACATATTTAAGTTACACTAATAACCTTGGATGTTGGTTTATTGGTTTGTGGTTAATGCAACTAAAATATCACATATTTTATAGACAAAGTGAATAAAAATATCAAATATTATTAATCACATAAGAGTTTGTTCATACAAAGTTTACAAACTATAGAACCTTACAAGATTTAGGGCATCAACCACAACAATCTACCATTTTTCCTAAAGCTAGTAGAGCGTACAAAATAATAAAATACAAGTACACAAAACAAAAAACTAGGGCATTGATGACGAAAATTAGTGTGAACGCAATTTATGTGATGCATGTCTTAGGTTATGCGTTTATACTCATGCGTCGGTGGTCATGCATTGAAATGAAATGTATGCGTTGATCTCATGTGCAATGACCATGCGTTCCTGTCACAAGTTTTCTTGCGCTCACGCCAAGTATAACGCGAACGTAAGTTTCTCGGGTGATCTGAGGTCGAACTCAAGGACTTTTAGCTAAATGCTATGCGGTGATGTGTTTGTGACGGATAAATAAAAGAATGATGAGGGGTATAAGCTAATAACTACTCCTACACCTAACTAACAGATTAAGCGGTGAGAATACGAATGAGAGGTAGAGACATGACAACTGTTGACACATAGTAAAATGCATGGAAAAATAGATAAAATATGAGGATTTCTTCATCGCAACCCTAAGCTTGACCGCAAGGGCAACCCTAGCCAATGCAAGCTATGCGATCATGCTACACACACTTGTGCCTAACTCTAGGACGCATGCGATGTATATACGATAGTGTCGAGAAGCCTGTGCCTAATCCTCCATAACCCGCTCACATGCTCTTACACATAAGCGTGATGACCACATACCATCGTATCCTACTTTTGGACGCATGCAATATCCTATCCGTAGGGTGCATACGTTGTGTAATAGCAAACGAAGGTTATCTCTAAGTTCCCCATTCTTGCTTATGCGATCTAATTCGCTCTCCTGAGACTTAGATTTAGTTTTTAGACTACTTTCCCAAGTATGCCTAAATGATGAATGATGCGCTCATAAGACAAGGTAATCGCATAAACCTGGCTGATGTAAGATTATTCCTATCTCTAATGAACACTGGCTTACATTGCTTAATGCGACCAACCATTTACGCTCCCGGGCAGTTGGTTATTGTTGACTTTACTCATAGAAAAACATTGCATCCGCCTATAGACAGGCGTTGCTACAGCTTCACACTAAGCAAATAAGGTTTTCTCACAATACTCTTGCAACGCGCACCTCCCGATGGTTTACTACATGCTTCATATACCTATGCCACATGATGAAGTATGCGATACTCTAGCAATCTCATTAAGTGATGCAATGAAAGTTAAGGATGCTAAGTAAATGAAGATGAAGATGGAGTCGAAGGAAATATAGAAATGCATTGATCACAAAATGTATTAATTCCCTAAGTCAAAATGTATTACAATACAATATAAGAAAAGAAGAGAAATGGAAAGGCTAGTTGGAAGCAATGTCTTGCTTCCAGCAGATGTGTGTCAAGGCTGTTGGTGGTGCCATGGATGGGTGGTGGAGCAGACTCTCTCGAGTTCTGACTCCGACAAAGGCTTCGGTCGTCAATTGGAATGGATGAAGGAGATAAAGAACTCTCAAGCTATCTTCTCACGCTTTGGTCTGGATCACAAGGATCTGCCCTAAGGTGAGCCTCAGGCGAAAAACCTTGGATATCTGTAATTCTGCTCAGCGGCTTCAATTTATAGAGCTTGATCGCTGATAGCACTAATGGACCTGCTCTAAATTTGACACTTACGGCGTGATGGTCCTTTTCTAAATCTCCGCTGCTAATGGCGTGGTAGGTGAAATGTCAACATCATATTTTGATACTCCCGATTTATGCATTCATGTTGCATTTCACCAACCTTGTGATCATCCTTCTAGTATGGTTATTATTCTATAGCCGCAATCTCTCTGCGATGACCGCATTCGCTTGACGGCCGCAACTTCCATACGATGGATGCATGCGGTTAATGGCCACAACATCTATGCGATGACCGCATTCACTCGACAGCCGCAACTTCAATGCGATGGACGCATGCGTTAATGGCCATAACATCCATGCGTCAAACGTATGCGTTCGCCTCTGTAATGGAGAGATCACCGCATGCGGTCGTCTTTGCGATAGCCTGGCTTCCACGCATGTGATCGCTTCTGCGGTTGCTACAAAAATAAACAATTGAATGCATAATAATGCATAATAGTAGGTTAGCTGAGATTCTTGATGCCGATCGACGAAAACTCGTTTTCTCTTGAATTCCTAACATATTCGCCACGTATTTCTCTTAACAGCCTTCATAATTCTAAATAAAAGGCCCAAGATGACATGCATTTCTGCCCGTCATCAGGCATAACACGCCCAGTACAAGATCTCCCACTTCTCCTAGTCCAACCGTGGTCTGTCCCATAGACCCATACTCTGCATGTGAACCTCAAACATCGTAGTCGTGAGGGCCTTCGTAAACGAATCAGCAACGTTGTGCTCTGAAGCTATCTTGGATGAGATGATACTTTCACTCGATGTGCTTGTCACACTTATGACTCCTAGGCTCTCGGGAATTAGCTACGGCACCACTATTATCAAATCCTGTAAGGATCAAATCCTTAGAACCATACACAAGCATGTAGTCCCTTGTTCTCCGTAGATACTTGAGAATGTTCTTAACGGCTGTTTAGTGAACTAATCCTAGATTAGACTGATATCTACTGACTATCCCCACTACATAGCAGATGTCAGGTCTAGTACATAAGATCACATACATCAAACTGCCGACGGCAGATGCATAGGGGACCCGTCTCATTTCCTCAACCTCTTGAGGTGTCTTAGGACACTGTTCCTTAGACAATGTAACTTCGTGCCTAAAAGGCAATAGACCCCTATTGGAGTTCTGCATTGAATACTTGACAAACATCTTTTCAATATACGATGTTTGAGATAGTGCTAGCATTTTGTTCTTTCGATCTCGAAAGATCTGAATACTCAGAACAAACTGAGTCTCTCCCAAATATTTTAGTTGGAATTGGATCGCTAGCCAGTTCTTAACTGTAGTCAATCAACCTACATCATTCCTAATGAGTAGGATATCATCTACATCAACATTAGAAAAACTATTGAACTGTTGATGATATTCTTGTAGACACAAGGCTCATCAACGTTCTAATCAAAGCCATAAGATTTGATTGCAGTATCAAACCTTATATTCCAAGATCGAGATGCTTGTTTTAGTCCATAAATGGACTGATTAAGCTTGCAAACCTTTTGCTCTTGACCTTGGACTATGAATCCCTCGGATTACACCATATTAATGGTCTCCTCAAGATTGTAATTCAGAAAAGCATTCTTGACATCTATTTACCATATCTCATAATCATAATATGAGTCAATGGACAAGAGGATCCGGATAGACTTCAGCATGGCAACAGGCGAGAAAGTCTCCTCATAGTCGACTTCTTCTACCTAAGTATAACCCTTGCCACTAGTCTAGCCTTGAAGGATGGCACCTTCCCATCAGCACCCCGTTTCCTCTTGTAGATCCATTTACAACCTATAGGTTTAACCTCATTAGGTTGATCTACAAGATCCCAATTGAATTGAAGTACATAGACTTTATTTCGAGATCCATGGCTTTGATCCATTCATCTCTGTCAATATCCTCTATTGCCTTCTTGTAAGACAATGGATCCTCAACCTCACCATCAGTTACCATAGCTAGGATTTCAGTTAAACCCATATAGTGAATAGGTGGGTTTGGAATCCTCCCACTACATTGAGGTTCCTTCAACATTTGAGGTGGATTTGACCTACTAGATGAACCTACTTCAACAACTCTTATTAAGGTACTAGGCTCTTCAACAACTCTTGTTGAAGATTCAATCGTTTCTTTAAAAAGCTCATTCAACACGATTTTGGTTCTTGGTCTGTGCACCCTTATGTGGTTCTTCTCAAGAAAAGTAGCATTTGTCGATACAAATACTTTTTTTTTCTTTAGGATCATAGAAATAACCACCTTTCATTCCCTTGGGGTAGCCTACAAATAGGCATCACCTTGAATATGGTTCCATTTTCTTAGGATTGGCCTTAAACACATGTGTTGGGAAACCCCAGATTCTGAAATGACATAAACTACTTTTACAACCATTCCATAACTCTAGAGGTGTTTTGGCAAAACTCTTAGATGGAACACAATTCAAGATATAAGTTGTAGTCTCCACTACATAACCCAAAATGGGTCAGGTAAGGAAGCGTAACTCATCATAGATCGAACCATGTCTAACAGGGTTTGATTTCTCCTTTCTGATGCACCATTCTATTGAGTGTTAGGTTTTATGTCTTAAAACTCGTGGTTTGTAAATAGTAGAACTTATTCTGAAAATTCAATAAGTTGTTATTGAATATATTGTTTTTTAGAAATCCAATAAACGTAAAGTCCCTTGACTATTACATGACTACTTGAACTTTATGTGGAGACATACAAGTGGATCAGGTTCGAGTAAATAGTAAAATGATCTATAGTATATGAATAAGGTTGGGTGTCATATTCTAGTAACACTATGGATGCGGCCTACTTTGTAGTTGTTACAAAGAATTATAAAGTGCTACATATGAAGTGATTCTAATTCGTTCATGTTGGGACATGAGGAGTGGGGGCGTCCTGTGCAAATGAGTTTTGTACAAGATCGGACCATGAAACTAGTCACTCTTACTTTATAATGTTGTTACCTGTTTAAGACTAACTATTTCAAAGCGATGACCTAGGTAACTTGACCTTAATCCTGAGCTAACAATGAACTGTTGTTTATTCAGGATTATCCTTTGATCTGCAAATGGTAAGAGTAGACCAATGTCTCTACTCAATAAGCCTCCCATTTTGGGGATAAGACCGGATGAATAGCTGGAGACATAGGGTACAAGACGAAATTCACTCCTACCCGATTAGGGTTAGTAGAGAGGTTGTTCCCTTCAAGTGTTGATTTTGGGTCTTGAACAAGAGGCCTCACCCTCTCATTGGCCTGAGAGGGATTCAATTTGTTAATTGGATCACAAATCAATTGTTCATTAGGGGATCAATGGGACTTAAAGAATAAGAGGTAATTTCGGGGGTAAAACAGAGATTCGACCCAGCCGTTATTACGAACAACCTGTGAAGGGTTAACTTACTAATCATGGTTATATCGAGTGGACATAATATATCTACAGTTAGGGGAGTTCAATATGGGCTTTAGTAGAATCACCCATTAGTTAACGAATGGGGGATAGTTCGGTCTAATAAGTTTAGACGATTAATCTCGGATCGTTGGAGCCCATGATCTATAGGTTCGCGAGGTCCCCCTATTAGCTCGTAAATGGATTAGCTGTAGAGTAGCATGATAAGTTAATTTGAAACGTTCAAATTATAATTAAATGAAATTGGAGAAATAATATATAAATATCTTAGTAAATATCTTGACCTAAGACGATAACTAAATGACTATCGGAATATGAGTTATTCTGGAGATAGTATTTGGTCAAGAACTGTCTTATTTTTGTGAAGGAATTCTTGACTGCTCCTCGGTAGCATTTGTTCTAAATCACTTAAGTATCGTTGCAAAAGTAATGATTATGGGTACATTATCACTTTGCTAAAACTTGATTGGATTTAAAAGCAATTCACTTATAGAATTTGTTTATAATTTCAGAATGACGAGTTCAATTATACAATTATTGGCTTCAAACAAACTAATCAGGGATAAGGATGTGACATGAAAATCAAATTTGAACATGGTACTTACGATAGACGATTTGAGATTTGTCTTGACGGAGGAATGTCCTCCCATTCCTAGCTCTAATTTCAACTGAACTGTTCGGAAAGCATTTGACAGATGGATCAGGGCAAAAGATAAAGCCCGTGCTTATATTCTCACCAGCTTGTTTGACGTTTTAGCGAAGAAACACGAGTATATGAGTACTACCGAAGAGATTATGGAATCTCTGAGAAGGATGTTTGGACAACCGTCCTTCACCCTGAGGTATGATGTTATCAAGGGTGATGCTATCAAATACATTTATAACAGTCGATGAAAGAAGGGGCCTCAGTTCGTGAACATGTCCTGGACATGATGGTCCACTTTAATGTGGCTGAAGTAAACAGTGCTATGATGGACGAGAGAAGTCAAGTTGGTTTTATTCTAGAATCTCTTCCGAAGAGTTTTCTTCAATTCTGTACGAATGTATTGATGAATAAAATTGAATACAACTTGACCACTCTGTTGAATGAGCTGCAGGCTTTCTAGTCTATGTTAAGAACTACGGGTCTGGAACCAGAAGTAAATGTTGCTTTTGCTGAGAAGAGAGGAACGTCCTCCAAGCCTGATTTTGCCTTCTCTTTGTAGAGTAAGAGTATTCCTGCGAAGAAAGACAAAGGGAAAGGGAAAAAGAAGTCTACTGGCAATAAAAGCAAGAAAACCGTTGCAGAGAAAGGGAAATGTTTCCACTGCAACGAAGAAGGGCACTAGAAGAGAAATTATCCTAAATATCTTGATGAGAAGAAAGCAGAGAAAGTGAAATAGAAAACTTAGTTCCTGAAGACCGATTACTCAGCTTGACCAGTGGGAGAAATTACTGCTAATGATGATGTTATCTGCTTTTATGATCATGTAATGAACATATTGTACATATTTTTGTTTTGAATGAAATGTTCATTTTTAGAAAATATGTTTGTTCTATCTCATAGCAACTTCTGTTAAGAATGAAATTGTTAAAAGCCACTTGCAGATATTCAGATATTTAAACGGCTAAGATCGAAGTATAATAAGTTTAAAGATTTCTAGATCTGATTGTTAACAAGAGTTGTTAAGACAGGTCAAACGCATCTTAATCAAAGAGTTGAGAGTACCGCAATGCAGTGGGAGGAAAGTGTGCTTCCTGATCATTATTGAGAATTAGATGCAATCCCCATATAGTTTAATTAAATGCCTATTATGCACTAATATGCTTACAATGATTCTCTCAGCTAAAGTGTTTGAGAATCACCTAGTAAGACTAGAAATACCAGGTAAATGACCTAAGGAAAGTGGGAGAAATATTGGGTATGGGATACTGAATGGTAAATCATGGGTATAGGATGCCCTAGTTTATTGTATTTCTCTATAAGACTTAGAAACTCAGTCTTATATATTGGATATATAAGTTACCACTGGAGTTTTAATCGAAGTGGGAGTTTGTTGAGTTTTATGTCTTAAAACTCGTGGTTTGTAAACAGTAGAACTTATTCTAAAAATTCAATAAGTTGTTATTGAATATATTGGTTTTTAGAAATATAATGGAAAATTGATTTTCTCCATTGTCTTCTTCCAAATAGCTCACTAACAATCCACTTCTCAAGCTTCATTAACTTCAAGCATGAGCTGTATCTCATGCAGCTAATCTCTTTGCATGATTGTCCGCAATATATTAAAGAGATTGAAGTGAATTTGAAGAAATGTAATGGATCAAATTTTTCTAAAAAATTGAGAGAAGAAAGTTGTTCTTCCGCCAGGTTGCTACAGTGAGTTTGTCTCCAAATTCCTTGATTCAGGCTTATTTTGAGTCCCACTACTCAATCCAAAGTACCAAAAGGATAGTAGGGAAGATCTTGGGGTGGTTTACAACAAGATTCAGAGGAGATTTGTAGCTGAATTCAAGCTTTGAGGAAGTTTTACAAAGGTATGTCACGAAGCCCATTTATTTCTGTATGAAAACCTTATGGATCTTGGTCAATTCTGCTGCGTGATGGTATGTTCCAACACTGAGGTGTACCAAATGCTGAGAGTTAGGATACTATTCCATATTCTATCAAATAGTTCTAGAAAGTCAGATCCAAAAACTCTCCACCTTGATTAAATTGAAGTGTTTTAATCGTTCTATTTAATGTATTTTCAACCTCAGCCTTGAATTCTTTGAATTTTTCAAAAGACTTAGACTTATGTTACATTAAATATACATACCCATACCTTGAATAATTATCAGTGAAGCTGATGAAATTTTCATAACCTCCCCTAGCTCTTACATTCATCGGACCACAAAGGTCTAAATGCACTAGCTCTAGAGGTTCTTTAGCCCTATGACCTTTTCCAGTAAAAGGCCTTTTAGTTGTTTTGCCTTCAAGGCATGACTCACACACAGGTAAAGAATTTTCTTCTAACTCGCTTAGAAGTTCATTCTTCACCAACCACTCAATTCTATTGAGATTAATGTGTCATAATCTTAGGTGCCAAAGGTGGGTATTTTCCTTAGGAGAAATTTTAGCTCGTTTATTTTGAGTTACGACAGTTTTAAACATCTCTATGTTATGAAGGGCATTTGTTACTAATGGGCTTAGCACATAAAAATTATTTTCCAATTGAGCAGAACATATCAACACCATTCTTAGTAATAAATTTTATTATAAGAAAAGTTAAGTTGATAATTACATTCCAAAAGACACTTTACAAACACTAAGTTCCTTTTTACATCAGGAACAATAAATACATCATTCAAAATGAAAAATGTGTTCTGTAAAGTTAACCAAAGACCTCTCACTGCCACAGTTAAGATGATGTGCCCGGTTCTATAAAGACCAACAACTGGACTTTTCGCACTACAGATATATTTATGTATCCATTGGATATAATCAATCAACAGTACGATGACCCTTCACAAATTTCTCGTAAGTACAGCTAAGCCAAATTATCATTTTGCCCCTGTAGTTACATCTAATTCCTTAAGTACCAATGATCCCTCTAATGAACAATAGATCATAGTCCCACTATGACTAAACCCCTCTCAGGCCAGGAGAGGGTGTGGTGCCACATTGTTCAAGCCCCAGAATCAGCCCTTAAGGAAGCAATTTATCTACTTATCCCTGCTTCGGGAAAGGAGTGAATTTTATCTTGTGTAGTTGTGTTCCCAACTCCTCAATCAAACGAAACTCCAAAATGGTGGGCTTGTTGAGTCGGCGATCTAGCCACTCTCACCCATACAAATCAAAGGACCGCTCTCATAGATAAGAGTTCACAACTCACTCAGGATTAAGGTCATGTTACCTATGGTCATCCTGGTAAAATGAAAGTCTCTATTATGAACGGTGTTATATAATGAGACTAAACATTTCGTGGTCCGGTCTTATACAAACTCTTTTGTATAGAATATCCCCACTTGCATATCTAATACATGAATGATCAGGATCAGATCATTTGTAGTATTTTACAACACTTATAACACCTACAAAATAGGTGATACTCGTAGTGTCACCAGGATAAGGTACTCAGTCTTATCCATCTACTAGAAACCATTTAGATTAGTACTTAAACATGATCCACCTTTATGTCTCCACATATATGTTTAAGTTACAACGATAATCTTGAATGTTAGTTTATTGGTTTGTGGTTAATGCAACTAAAATATCACATATTTTATAGACAGAGTGAAAAAAAATATCAAATATTATTAATCATATAAGAGTTTATTCATACAAAGTTTACAAACTATAGGACCCTACGAGATTTAGGGCATCAACCCCAATACAAAGAACTTGGAAGTGTGGTCTCCAAGAACTTTGAGGAGGAAAATGGTACAAAATTCTAAAGAGAAGTTAGAGAGAATGTGGAGGCTAGGTTTTTGTGTGATATCAAAATCTAAACTAAAATGGCTAAGAGGATGCTTTTGTATGGACAAAGGTTAACCCTTTCTCTAGGAATTTCCTTTTATGCCCTTAGTGCTAATTAATTAAATAACCCTTATTTATACATTATTTAATTAATTGGCACATTAATTAAATGATCATATATTAAATCCTATTGAATATACATTTAATTAATCATCATAAATATCATATATATATGCTAACCTCCAATCTCCATTATTTCTAATCAATTAATCAACCATCAATTAATTAATTAACTATATTAAATCATATTTAATATGGAGTTAATTAATATATAAATTTCACATATTTATATGTATACATCTCTTTATGAATCTCATTTATATGTATATAATATTTGAATCTTATTCAAATATATCTCTTTTTCATGATTTGGATTATAGATTATATCTATAATTAACCATAATATATTAATCTCATTAATATAAAATTCCCTCATTTGATTTGAACAATTCAAATCATTGCTCGTTAATATCCTTTTGTGAGCTAGTAAGGGGACCTTATGGACCTACAAATTAGAAGCTTCAATGATATGAGATTAATTGATTAAACTTCTTTAATCCAATTAATCAATATTCATTAACTACCTATCACTCCACTAAAGACCGATAGCTACACTTTACGTACTGTAAATATATTTTTGTGTCCATAGTTATAACTAATCAACAGAGTGATGACCCTTCACAAATGCTCATAACTACAGCTTGGTCAAAATACCGTTTTACCCTTGTAGTTACATCTAATTTCTTAAATACCACTGATTCCTCTAATGAACAAACACTTTATAGTCTAACTATAAACTAACACCTCTCTGGCCAGTGAGAGGTTGGGGTCTCATTGTTCAAGACCTGGAACCAGTTATTAAGGGAGTAATTTATCTACTTTCCCAATGAATGGAAATGAATGAATTCCATTTTGTGTAGTTGTGTCCCCAGCTCCCTAATCAGATAAATCCTCAAATGGTAGGCTTGTTGAGTCGGCTATCATGGTCGCTCTCACCCATACAGATCAAAAGACCACTATCATAAACAAGAGTCTATGACTCACTCAGGATTAAGGTCAAGTCTTCTATGGTCATCCTAGTGAAATATTAGTTTCTTCAAGTAATAGTGTTATAAAGAAAAACTAATTATTTCGTGGTTTATGTATAAATGCCTTTATATAAGATACCCCCACTCAGATGTCTCTATATGAACAATATGGTTCATATTGTTTGTAACACTTACATCTCATGTTACAATTACAAAGTGTGTCGTATCCGCAGTATAATTAGGATAAGACACCCAATCTTCATTCATTTACTACAAACCTTGTAGGTTATTACTTGAACGTAAACCACATGTATGTCAACCACATACTATTCAAATGACATTATATAATCTTGGATCTTAGTTTATTGGATTGAATTCTAAATGTCAAATAAAATACCTCTGATTTTATTAGATAAATAATTTATGATAATAAAAGCTACAAACCACGAGATACACTAGATTAAGGACATCAATCCTAAAAATCTTCCACTTGTCCAAAGCTAGTGGAATGTATCAATATACAATAAAAGACGAGTGGGAAAGTAAAGTATCAATATACAATACAATAAACTAGGGCATACAATATACCCAATAAAACCTCCCACTTGCCCTAGCTTAGGTGACTCATATCTCGTAGACCCAGACCCTCCATGTGACCTTCAAATACTTTAGCCGTGAGAGCCTTTGTAAATGGATCAACAATATTGTGCTCCGAGGCAATCTTTGTGATAATCACATCTCTTCGTTGCACAATCTCTCTAATAAGATGATACTTGCGCTCTATATGCTTTCCACGTTTGTGACTATGAGGCTCCTTGGAGTTTGCCACAACACTACTGTTATCACAATAAAGTATGATGGATAAGCACATATTTGGAACAACTTCCAAATCTGGGAGAAATTTTCTGAGTCAGACGACTTCTTTAGCAGCTTCAGAGGTAGCAACATACTCATCCTCTATGGTAGAATCCGCAATACAACCTTGTTTAATGTTGCACCATGTTATGGCTTCTCCATTTAGAGTGAACGTTGATCTTGATGTGGATTTCTTTGAATCCTTATTAGTTTGAGAATTAGAGTCAATGTATCCTATAAAGATTAAATCCTTAGCCCCATACACAAGCATATAGTTTCTCGTTCTAAGATACTTGAGAATAGCTTTAATTGTTGTCCAGTGATCAAATCCTAGATTGGATTGACATCTACTGACTACTCTCACTGCATGGCAGATGTCATTCTAGTACACAACATGGCATACATCAGGCTACCCACTGCAGATGCATAGGCAATCCGTTTCATCTCCTCAACCACTTGAGGTGTCTTAAGACACTGTTCCTTAGATAAGATAATTCCATGCTTGAAAGGTAACATACCCTTCTTGGAGTTTTGCATCGAATATCTGACAAGCACTTTGTCAATATAGGAAGCCTGAGACAAAGCTAGTGATTTGTTCTTTCGATCCCTTATAATTTGGATCCTTAGAACAAATTGTGCTTCACCCAAATCTTTCATTTGGAATTGAGCAACTAGTCATTCTTTAATGGTTGTCAAATAACCTACATAATTCCCAATTGGTATGATATCCTCCACATACAACACAAGAAAAGTTATTAAACTGTTGATGATCTTCTTGTAAATACAAGGCTCATCAATATTTTGATCAAAGCCAGATTTGACTGCAGTATCAAACCTTCTATTCCAAGATTGAGATGCTTGTTTCAATCCATAAATGGACCGATTAAGCTTGCAACTTTTTTCTCTTGACCTAATTCAATGAATCCCTCTATTTGGGTCATATAAATGGTTTCGTCAAGATTACCATTCAAAAAGGCAGTCTTGACATCCATTTGCAATATCTCATAGTCATAATATGTGGCAATTGATAAGAGAATCCAGATAGACTTAAGCATAGCAACAGGTGAGAAAGTTTTTTTCATAGTCCACTCCCTCAACCTGGGTATAACCCTTTGCTACTAATGTAGCCTTAAAGGTTTTACCTTTCCATCTACACCCAATTTCCTCTTGTAGATCCATTTGCAACTTATGGGTTTTACTCTGTCAGGTTGATCTATAAGTTTCTAAATAGAATTGGAGTACATAGACTCCATTTCTTGATCCATGGCTTTGATCCATTCATATTTGTCAACATCAACCATTGGCTTCTTGTAAGATGATGGATCCTCAACCTTATCATCTAATATGACGATTTGAGTTTCTATTAAATCCAAATAGTGAATAGGTTGGGTTACAATCCTCCCACTACGTCGAGGCTCTCTCAAGTCTTAAGAAGGTTGTGTTTGACTAAATAAAGCAACATCAACAACTCTTGTTGAAGTGTTCACCTCTTCAACAACTCTCATTGATATTTCAATAGTTTCTTTGGAAATTTCATTTAATACGATTTGGCTCCTTGGTTTATGTTCTTTAATGTGGTTTTCTTCTAGGAAAATACCATTTTTCAATACAAATACTTTATTTTCTTTTGAATCGAAGAACAAACCACCTCTCGTTTCTTTAGAATAACCTACAAATAGGCATAATCTGGAACGTGGTTCTAATTTCTTTGGATTTCCAACAAGCACATGTGCTGGACATCCCCAAATCCTGAGGTGTTGTAAACTACTT
Organism: Benincasa hispida; assembly: GCF_027475165.1. Lineage (NCBI taxonomy): Eukaryota > Viridiplantae > Streptophyta > Magnoliopsida > Cucurbitales > Cucurbitaceae > Benincasa > Benincasa hispida. The sequence continues at coordinate 89,850,563 of NC_143478.1, read as the reverse complement.
TTATGACCTCACCATAAATTAAAAGGTGTTCTGGTAACACTCTTTGATAGAACCTGGTTTAAGAGGTAAGCTACAGTCTCCATTGCATAACCCCAGAACGAGAAAGGTAGAGAAGTATAGCTCATCATAGAGCGAACCATGTCCAACAGGGTTCTATTTCTCCTTTTTGATACACCTATTGTTGAGGTGTACCAAGTTCCTAAATTTGAGATGTAATTCCATGTTGTATCAAATAGTTCTGGAATTTAATATCCAGGTGCTCTTCACCTCGATCTGATCGAAGCATTTTAATCTTTTTTACCTAACAATTTTTCAACTTTAGCCTTATACTCCTCGAACTTTTCAAGTGTGTCAAACTTAAGTTGCATCAAGTAAACATATTCATATCTTGGATAAGTGTCCGTAAAAGTGATAAAATATTCAAACCTCTTCTGGCTTTTACACTCATCGGACCACAAAGGTCTGAGTGTATAAGCTTCAAGGGTTCTTTGGCTCTATAACCTTTTCCAATAAAGGTCGTTTTGTCCTTCTAGACAAGATTCACATGCAGGTAAAAAAATTTCTTCTAACTCATTTAGAAGTCCGTTCTTAACTAACCTCTTAATTTTATTGAGGTTAATATGATCTAGTCTTAGATGCCAAAGATGAACATTTTCTTTAGGAGAATTTTTTTCTTTTCTTAGTTTTAGTGGTTGCAATGTTGAACTTTTCAATATTGTGGAGCATTTTTTATACTAATGGTCTTAGTACATATAAATTGCTTTTGTTTGTTGGAGAACAAATATCAATACCATTTTTCGAAATAAATAATTTATCCCGAATAAAAGATACATTAAAAGCTTGTTCCAACAAACATGAAACTGAAATCAAGTTCCTTTTGAAATTAGGAACATAGTAAACATTGTCTAACAACATAAACTTTGATTCAAAAAACAACTTCAAACTCCCAACTATAACCGCTGAGACAATCTCTCCTATTCCAACCTGTAGAGTCATCTCTCCCGCTGTCAACTGTCTCCAAGAACTAGTTTCCTGCAAAGAAGTAAAAACATGGTTAATGGCTTCTGAATCAAGTATTCAGGCATGGTTATTATTTTCCACTAAATACGTTTCTAAAACCAATAAATCATATTTACCTTCTTTTTTCCTTCCTTTTCTCGGAAAAATAATTTGGACAATTCCTTTTCCAATGGCCATCTTGGTTGTAGTGAAAAAAGGTTCATTTTGCAACCTTGACCTTTTTGCCCTTTTGGGCAGCGGCAACATTGGTGCTTTATTCCCCTTTCCACCCTTCTTCTTTTTCCATTTCTTCACACCAGATGAAGATGGAGACACAAATTTAGTTCCAGAGGTAGAACCTCTATTAAACTTTTTCTTTTTGGAGAAAGCAACATTTGCCTCCCCATAATTTCTTTTGGCTTTCATCAAAGACTCAAAATTCTGTAGCTCGTTAAGGAGGGTGGTGAGGTTACAATCAATTTTGTTCATAACATAATTGCTACGAAATTGCATAAAGTTGTCCGGCAGCGATTGCATGATAAAGCTCACATGATTGGGCTCATTTATGAGACTTCAATTCATCTCAGCATTGTTGAAATGGTTCATCTTTTGGCTTTTATCAAAGACTCACAAGTTTTTTTTATTGTGGTTAATTCGATAAGTAGGTAGATAATATCTAATTTGATAATAAAATATAAATTCAAATAATTTGAGAAAATCAGGAAGGGAGATCGTTTATTTGCAATTACACTGTATTCATAATTCCATTTTTATTTAAGCTTCAACAATTATACTGTATTTATAACTTCATCAACCACAAAACCTACAAAAGAAGCCTAACTCGTTGTAGAAGCATAACAAAAATTGCAAGATTGTAAAAGTGAATACTTATTTGTTTGCCAAAAAAACAAATGAATGGTATAATAATATAATAAGATGATAATGAATAAAAGGTGATAAAAAAATACAAAAAATGATAAAATTTAAATGAAATATATAGTTTATTATATGATATATTTATAAAATATTAAGTAAAATCCTAATCAGAATAAAAATTTAATTGGAATTTAAAATAATAAAAAAAACTAATAGAATAATGTAAAATCTAAAGATATATTATAAATTAGAATCAAAATGATGATAAACAAACTAAAGATTGATTATTTCTGAATATTTTCGAAAAGTGGTTTAAAATCAAAACAGATATGAAACCGCCAATTCAAATTTTAAAATGGAAGAAAAATTCGACACCTTTATCTTTTGAATCCTTTAGGTTGAAGTCTCATTATCGACGATTCTATTTACATTGTAGTTCTGTCGAGAATTGATATATGGTCTCATAACAGACGATTCTATTTAGTCTGTAATTTTATTGAGAATTTATACATGATATAGCAATTATGCAGTAATCGAAAAAACTGTTAATCGACCATATTAGGGAAAATTTGGGGATTAAAAAAATATGTCATGTGTGCAGCACACTTTTGTCAAAAATCTTATTATTTCCGTTTTTTGGCCAAAAAAACAAAAGTCACCCCCCAGTTTTGCTTTTTCCTCCAATTTTCCTACAAAAATGGTCAAAAGTGAATGTCTTAGTTATACTCATGTTGGATATTAGACATTTGTAACTTATCTTTGTTGCACTAAATATAATTAAAAATTTCCTCCATTTATTTTGTACACAATAATCTAAAAATATATATATAAGAAAAAATATCAATTTATACTCCTAAAATTTGGTAATTATGTTGATTAAGACCCTTAACTAATAATTGTTGGATTTTGGAAAAATATTAGTAATGCAGTTGTCCCACGGTAGAAAAGTTCAAGGAAGTCATGAGTTTTGAGCACTATAAAAGGAACCTATACTTTGGTGTTCAATTATCCCAGTTAGAAATATTTTAAGCTTGTGCGATAACTCTAGTCATATTTCCTTTATGTATTTTTTAATTTGAGAGGAAAAAGGGTATGAGTAAGTATTAAAACTTTGAGAAATTGTTCTTGCTATAACTGAAGGGTTGAAATCCCTAACACATCGGAAGAATAACACATAACCATACTCGAAATTAATTTGAAAAACCCAAATACCAATACACCGATAAAATTATACCGAATAAACCTACTATATCAACCCTTGGTTAAACATTTTTTTAAAAAAAAAAAGCTACAAGGATAAGAATTTTCTTTATTCACTTTCATTGAAGACTCGAGATGCAATCAATTCTCCAATTGATCACGAACACCATTAAAATGGCTACCCTTCTATTCTCTGAGAACTTGAGGATGAAAGTTGATGGGAACCAATCTTGAAAAAGGAAAATAATCATAGGAATTTTGTAATGTTGCAAAGAGAATTGGAGAGAAGATTTGTTTCCACATAACCCTTATGTCTAAAAAAATGTTCATTCCTTTTTTTTTTTTTTCTTTTTACAGGTCTAATAGGCATGAGAGAAGAATGTGGGTAGAGATCCACTTTTAGATAATTCCCTTCTCACATAAGGGAGTTATTAGGTTTTATTTAATTTAATAAAATAAAATTATTAATTATTAATTAAATTAAATTAATATTTATTTAAATTAATTAAATCCAATTTAATTAATAAAAATCATTTAAGGCATATTTAAAAAAGTTACCTTTCTTTTATCTGTTATCATATATTTGTCTTTTTGCATTATAAAAAAAAAAACGATCGTGGTAAACGATTTTGCTAACTCTGTCTTTTATTTAACCCTCTCAATGTTTTGTTTGCAACGATCGTGGTGAACGATTGCAGAGGAGTTACACGAAAGAAGCAACTAGTTTACTCCGCCACCGCAATAGAAGAAAAGCAGTTCGCCGCAAAGAAGGATGCGTTCATACACAATGCGGGCGACAGAGCAAATTTGGAGGTTGTATCTTTTCTTGACTTTGTCTATTCAAAATTTCGCTCTATCGCATATCATTTTAACTTTGATAATTTTATCATCGTGTCCTCTTTAGTCGGCGCAATCATTTAACATTGATTAATTTAGTAAAGCACTGCATTATTTCTCTTTGCCAATTATGATTTCAATGATGAAACGCATGCCTCTATTTTTTTCGTATATACTAGAGTCAACTTAATTTTAGGACAGTCATCTCATAAAATATTTCTAGAAGTTAGTGGTCTGCCAGCTTTCTTTCAAACTGACTTTTTACGAAACTTCCTAAGAGCATCGCATGACTTCTTTCAATCTTTCAGCAATGAGGACATTGCTGCGTTTAAATTTGAGGGTGCGGTATTCTTTTTCAAAATTGCTATTTTTAGGCATTACAAAAAAAAATCATAATGTTGCGATCGAATCCTACTCGTAGTTAGATGTCCGCATGACACCCGTGAGGGTAAGCCAAAATGAAGGTAGAAATCGTAATCAACGCATAAATAAAATGATCGCAACTCTGCTGCCAAATGGACATGAGTTTAGACTGAGAAAGAGTGCCTTGCTCGTAGTTGGATGTCCGCATGACACATGTGGGGGCAAGCCAAAACGAAGGCTAGGCACTTGGATCAGTGCAAGGTCATAGAAAAAAAAGAAAAAAAAAAATATATATATATATATATATACACACATATATATCTATATTACGCAAGGATAAAAATCATTTGAAAATACCCCAATTGAAAAAGTTTTTTTATATGAAATAAATCATGTGATGCCCTGGAAACAAGTAAAGTCTTTTTTAAGGTTAAACTTGTGGTCCCTAAATTTTAGAAATATTTTAAGAAGAGACCTGGATAAGAATTAAGGAGATATTGATACATAAGATTTGAATAAGGCAACTTTGAGAAATCTAAGAAAGAAGAAGACAGTCGACTTTCTAGAGAACATCTTTAGTTTATGCTTGAGGACAAGCATTGTTTTAAATTTGGGAGTATGATAACGGGCAGAAATGCATGTTATTACAGCATAAAGTTATAAAACAATGAAGATTGCGATGGTAAAAATATATGAAATTGCGTCCAAAAGCGTTAAGTTTATAATATTGTGATCGCATGCGTCCATCGCATTAAAAACAATTAACTTATGTATTTTGTGCAAAAAATGCATTTGAACAAGGCGGAATTGCGATCCAAAGAAATTAACGTCCGATCGCATTAAGAGATTGTGACCGCAAGGTTATGCAATCGTTTGCGTTCATGAAGATCTGCTCAAGAAGGTGGCCGCATAAAGCCGGCGCATCAAGATGAAAGCTTAATAAATCACGATGGGACAGAAAGCTGATGACGGTCGATTCCGAATTAAGTTGACAAGTCGTTAACGACACTATAGCAAGTACACTCAACTTTTCAGTGACAAATATTTGGCACATCAGACAGAGAATTAATTACATCCCATCAGTGCAATCATTCGAGAGAAAAAGTTCTTCACCCTAAAGTGCTATAAATACAGTAGGCCGCCTTCATTGAAGGCGTTCAATTTTTCATTCCAGCTGAGCCATATAGAAGATAGTTAGCCTTTCTTCTTAGTTTCCTTATACTTAGAAGGCGGAAGCGAGAGAAGGGAAAAGACGTCAGAAGAATCGTCCTGGTCAGCTCGAGAGAGTGCCAGGGAGCGTGGAAAACAAAGAGAGGGTCGACTCTTACGAGAGTAAGAATATCTTTCGAGCAGAGTAGAGAAGAACAGTGTAAAAGCCTTGGGAAGCAAGAAATTGCTACCAGGCTCTTTATCGTTATCTCACATTGTCGTTCTATATTTTGATTTCATATATAGAATGGAACTTTCATTTCTACATCTGTTCACTCTCGTTAAAATACGCATGAGTAGCTAAAACTGTCGAATGGGTTGAGATGTACTTAGCTAACATGACTTAGGATCTTCATTGCATGCGATCATCTTGTCTTATGTTACGCCCAAGACCCTTTAGAGCTACTCGAGAGAGAGTTTAAAGAAAGAACCTAAGACTTGAGAGAGCTAGGTTAGAATCTAGACTTGAGAGAGCAAGATTAGATCTGCATAAGCAAGAGATAGAGACTTAGAGATAAGCTCTGTTTGCCAACATGCATCACATGCACCCTAGAGATAGGTTATGATAGTATACGGTCGCCTTGTGTATGTGTGTGTCATTCGTCATCGCATAGACAAGAATAGAGGCTTAAACGTAGGTCATATAGACATCATCACATACATCGCATGCATTCTAAAACTAGAAGCCATAGCATTTGCATTGAGAGATGACTTGTTGTTGTATGTATGTAGCAGGATCACATAACATGAACGCAATCTTAGTAAGTGTTAGCTAAAAACCTTCTCAACCCATTCCCCCGAATACTCATCGCATCTTTCGTATTATTAACTCTTTTCTCAACTCCGCCGCATAAACTTTATATTTTAAACCACACACCAACCAACGCATTGTTTGATTTGTTACCGTAAAGTAATCGAAAATTACCATTGCATACTATGTTCTTATCCCTGTGTTCGACCTTAGACTTACCAGGCAACTCAGTAGGATTTATACTTGGGTCTTGTTGAGAAAACTTGCATGCACAACGCATATTCCACCATCGCATTCTATACCATTATTTCATCGCAATAACAAAACGTATCACACATACCCATTACACATCTTCCACTTGTCCTAGATTATACAATGTACATGTCTCGCAGACCTAGATTCTCTAGATGATCCTCCAACACTTTAGCCAAGAGAGCATTCATAAATGGATCAACAATGTTGTGTTCGAAGTGATCTTTGTGACGATCACATTTCTTCGTTACACAATCTCTTGTATCAGGTGATACTTCCTCTCAATATGTTTTCCTCGTTTGTGGCTGCGAGGTTCTTTAGAGTTGGCTACCGTCCCACTATAGTCATAGTATAAGGCGATGGACAAGTCCATATTTGGAACAACATCCAAATCACTTAGGAACTTCATGAGCCAAATTACTTCCTTTGTTGTTTTACAAGAAGCTACATACTCAGCCTCCATGGTGGAGTCTACTATGTATCCTTCTTGATGCTATGTCATATTACAGCTCCCCCGTTCGGGGAAAACACTGATTTTGATATGGTTTTCCTAGAATCCTTGTCAGTTTGAAAATTAGAATCGTTATATCCCTTGAGGATGTTCTTAACCACAGTCCAGCGGTTTAATCCTGGATTGGACTGATACCTACTAACTATTCCCACTACATGACAAATGTTTGGCCTAGTGCAGAGCATAGCATGCATTAAGTACCCACATCTGAGGCATAGAGAATACGTTTCATATCCTTAATTTCTTGAGGCAACTTAGGACACTATTCGTTAGACAAGTGAACCTCATGCCTACAAGGTAATAAACCCTTCTTAGAGTTCTGCATCAAATATCGAGTCAACATTTTGTCGATATAAGTTGTTTGAGACAGAGTTAGCACTTTGTTCTTACGATCTCTAATGATTTGGATCCCAATAACATACTGCGCCTCTCCTAATTCTTTCATTTAGAATTGGGTTGTCAACCATTTTTTAACATCAGTAAGGTATTCTACATCATTTCCAATGAGTAGGATATTGTCTACATAAAATACCAAGAAAGCTACTTTACCTTGATGATTTTCTCGTAGACACAAGGTTCATCAATGTTTTGGTCAAAACCAAAAGATTTGATCACAGTATCAAATCTAATGTTCCAGGATCTGGATGCCTATTTCAATTCATAAATAGATTGATTCAGCTTGCAAACTTTTTGCTTTTGACCTTGGTTAGAACCCCTCGAGCTAAGACATAAAGATGCTCTCTTCAAGATTGTTATTTAGAAAAGTAATCTTGACGTCCATTTGTCATATCTCATAGTCATAATATGTGGTTATGAATAAGATAATTCTTATAAACTTAAGCATAACAATAGGAGAAAAGGTTTTCTTATAATCAATCCCTTCCCTCTGGGTATAACCCTTTGCTACAAGGCTAACTTTGAAGGTCTGTACTTTCCCAACTACATCTCTCTTTCTCTTATAAATCCATTTACACCCTATAGGTTTGACCCCTTCAGGTAGATCTACAAGTTCCCATACTGAATTGAAGTACATAGACTCCATTTCAAGGTCCATGGCTCTGACCCATTGGTTTTTTTCTACATCATTCATTATCTGCTTATAAGACAATGGATCCTTAACACCATCATCTGGTATGACAACCTAAGTTTCAATTAAACCCAAGTAATGGTTAGGTTGTGATACAATCCCCCCACTGCATCGAGGCCCTTTCAACGATTGAGAATGACAAGACTGACCAAAGTGCTAACTTCTTCATTAACTCTTGATGAAGGACCAACGTCACTAACAACTCTTATTGATTCTTTTGTACCTTCATTTAATACTAATTTGTTTCGTGGTTTATGACCTCTCATGGGGTCTTCCTCCAAGAATGTAGCATTTTTCGATACAAACACTTTGTTTCCTTGTGGATCGAATAAGAGACCACCTCTCGTTTCCTTAAGGTAACCAATAAATTGGCATAATCTTGAACGAGGTTCCAATTTCTTGGGATTTATCACCAACACAAGTGCATGGCAACTCCAGATCCTGAAGTAGTGAAAACTAGGTTTACGACCCCTCCATAACTTGAAAAGTGTTTCATAAACACTTTTTGAGAGAATATTATTCAAGATGTGAATTATAGTATCTACTGCATACTCTCAAAATGAGCTAGGCAATTGAGCATAGCTCATCATAGAACGAATCATGTCTAACAAGGTTCTATTTCTCCTTTTTGATACACCGTTCTACTGAGGTGTATCAGGTGTTGAGAGTTGGGATTGGATTTCATGTTCTATCATATAGTCCTGGAATCTTAAATCCATGTACTCTCCACCCCGATCAGATTAAAGTATTTTAATTGTTTTACCTAGCAGGTTTGCAACTTCAGCCTTATACTCCTTTAACTCTTTAAAGGCTTCAGACTTATGTCTCATTAGGTATAAATAACCATAACTCAAATAATCATCTATAAAAGAGATGAAGTATTCATACCTTCATCAAGCTTTTATATTCATTGGACCAAAGAGATTCGAATGTATGAGCTCCAAGAGATCTTTGGCTCTATAACCTTTTCAACTAAAAAGTCTTTTAGTCATTTTACCCTAAAGACAAGATCCACATGGAGGTAATGAATTATCTTCCAACTCACTTAGAAGTCCATTATTTACCAGTCTCCCAATCCTATCGAGATTTATGTGACTTACTCGTAAGTGCCAAAGATAAATATCATTGTTACTTGGAGAAAATCTTTGACTTTTACTTTGAGTATTAGTAGTTTTAAAAATTTCATGATTTCAAAGTGTTTTTGCTTCGGTTGGTCTTAATACATACAAGTTGTTTTCTAATTTAGTTGAACAAATACGTACACCATTTTTCAAAATGAACACTTTAGTAATAGAAAAAAAAACAACAGAGTACAATTGTTCGATTAAACAGGAAATAGATACTAAGTTCCTTTTGATTTTAGGAACTATATATAAATTTTCTAAAAATAAATATCTAATTCCAAAAAACAACTTTGCAGCTCCCACTACATGAGCTAAAATGACGTCTCTCGTTTCGATCTTAAGCGGCATTTCACCCTCTTCGAGTTGCTAAAAGGAATTAATTCCCTGTAAAGAAGAATAAACATGACTAATGGATCCTGAAGCATGTATCCAGGCATTATAGTCACTTTTCATTAAACAAGTTTCAAGAATTAGTAAATCACATTTACCTTCCTTTTCCTTCTTCTTCTCAACAAGGTACTTGGGGCAATTGTATTTCCAGTGACCATCCACATTGCGGTGGAAGCACTTGCCTTTATCAGCTGCCTTGCCCTTGCCCTTACTCTTTTTAGTAAATGGAGCCTTCCCCTTTCCTCTTTTCTTCTTCTGGATCTTCTTAGAGTTAGATTATGAGGGAACAAACTTAGTTCTAGAGGACGAACCTTTATGGAACTTCTTGGAATGGGCAATGTTTTCCTATCTTTCTATCAATCCCTTATTTTTTATAAGAGACTGATAAGTCTGTAACTCATTCAGGAGGGTCGTAATAGTGCACTCTATTTTGTTCATAACCGCATTGCTTGGGGACTGAAGGAAACTCTTCGAAAGAGACTCCAAAATAAAGAACACCTAACATTGCTCTTCAATGACGGCATCGTTCATCTCAGTGACCTTGAAGTGGACCATCAGGTCAAGAACATGTTCTCTCACTTATTGGCCTTTCTTCATACGTGCATTATAAACATACTTGAGGGCCTCATGTCGGATCTTTGGACGGTTGCCCAAACATACCATGGAGGGACTCTATAATCTCACAAGCAATGAGCATGGCCTTGTGTTTCTTGTTGAAAACGTCTGATAGACTTGCCAAGATATAAAGTTGGGCCTTTTCATTGGCCTTTGTCCAGTGGTCATGTGCATCCCTTGCTGCTGGGATGCATTTCATGCAAGGATTAGAGAACACTCCTCTGTTAAGAAAAACTATAGATCATTTATAACCAGAATCGTATTCAGGTTAGATTTTCACGTTGCATAGTTTTCACCGGTTATTTTTCATTCTTTACTAAGGCAATAATAGAGGCAAACATGCTAAAAAAATAGCAAACAATTGATCATATTAGTTATCTTTGTCTTAACCCATTACACAAAATATGAGCATCCAATCAATTCAACAAAAACAAGCAATAAAAAAACACTAATTACATAAATGATTTAGTTTTTGCAACAATACTTCAGAGGTTTTGAGCAACAACCACCGAAGGATGATTAACTACCCCTCCCCTGAATTGAGACAATCTCAGCTAATTACTAATTCCAGAATAACTCTTATTCCTATAGCTCTTAGTTACCGTTAGTTTGGTCAATAAATCATTAAATAACTTAATTCATCCTGTAAGTGTGACCCTATCATTTTCAAATCTCACAGGTTCAACAGGCTACAGTTAGAAAAGACAACTGTTGAAGATTAACCTAAGAAACTCTATCCATTATGGAAGTTTGTGTTGTTCTGAATTTTATGATCAAGCTCTTTGAAGGGGTGGTTGCTCTAGGATGATACGTAGGCAAATCATAGGAATCTCATGGTACAATCTAATGAAGGAGACCATAGGATATGTTGACACTTGTCCTTCTCTCTCACTTACTATGAACATTTTTCCTATTCACCTTGGTAGTGATCCATGCAAACACTTTCAAAAGGAGGCCGCACCCAGGATGATATAAAGTCGAGCATGGATCTCACGATGTGAACTCTTAGGGTTGTGAGAGCTCAAAATTAATATATCATATATACCATTTTTCTCCCACTAAAATGTTCTGCCAGTTGTAGGGTTTTATTATACTTACTAAAAATTCAGCTAATGAATCTGTCTAAGTCTATGTCTATTATAACTTTTATAAAAGGTTTATACTCTAGAAGTCTAAATGAATTAAACCATTTAATTACCCTCGTGACATTGCATACTGATAGGAATTAGGTTAATTCAACTTAGGCTCTGAGTCAGTTCCTAGTTAGGAGGTCTTCTATAAACCGCCATCTTAAAAACCCTCAAACTAGACAGATATGCACTGGTAGAGTTCCCTTATAACCTACATCCTAATTGTCCTACTTAGTCAAATTTAAAACTATTTGATTTAATTCTAATCTTATTAGAATTAATGGAATCTTAGGTCTAAATTAATTTTAAACATTTTTTAAAAAAAAAACACTTAAGATTCTATATTTGCATACAACTCTTTTATTATAGGTTGACAATTACTAATCATTATAAAAATAATTATTAAATTTAATTAAATTAATACCATAGGTTATGTGAGAGATGTTTATTTAAATATGATTTAAATAATTTTTTAATTAAATCGAATAATTAATTAATTACCTAATTAAATATCACATATTTAATTTAACCTATATTTGAATCATATTAAATTGTATTTTTCTCATAACCTATAGATTTTATGTGTATCTAATACGCATTAATTTTTAACTTTTAGTTTTAATATGAATCCAATTCATATTAAATTAATATTTGAACTCCTTTTTAATATTTAATTCTCCCATAAATTAATTTTGAATCATATCAAAATTAATATAATAAAGTTTAATTTAAAAGTAAACTTTATATTATAATGTATCAACATATATCATACTATTTCCCTGAGTGAATTTGAATATTTCAAATTCTATTCAAGATATAATAACCTCAATACCCTTTATGAGCTAGGAAAAGGAATCTGATGAACCTACAAATCAAAAGCTTCAATGATATGTGATTAATTGGCTAAACTTATTAACCATATCAATCGATGTTCGTTAATTGTGGATACACTTCATTAAAGACCCACAACTACACTTTTCTCACTGCAGATATATTTCTGTGTCCACGATATAGACCAATAACAACAAGTTAGTTCTTCAATAATATTTGTAAAACCATCTAGGTCAAATTACCGTTTTACCCCTTGGTTACTTCTATATCCTTAAGTACCAGTGCTCCTCTAGTGAACAACTTATTTATGGTCCAACCATTAAACAGAAACCCCTCTCGAGCTAGTGAGAGGGTAGGGCCCTTTGTTCCAGTCTCGAAGACACCACTTAAGAGAACACTCATCTACTTACCCTGAAGTTGGGAATGAGTGAAATCCATCTTGTATAATTATGTTTCCAACTCCCCACTTAGTCTTGTCCCCAAAATGGTAGGCATATTGAGTCAACAAACCAACCACTCTTACCCATACAAATAAAAGGACAGTCTCTCATAAACAAGAGTTCATAATATACTCAGGATTAAAACTAAGTTATCTATGTGATCCTATTAAAATAGAAACCTAATTAGTCAACAGAGTTACATCTAATGATAACTATTTTGTGGTCTGGACTTATGCAAACTCATTTCATAGGATATCCCTACTCGCATATCTCCTACATGAATGCATTGGATCATTGTGTTTGTATCAAATACAATGTAAGCCACATCCATAGTGTCACCAGGATAAGGTACCTAACCTTATCCCTATACTATAAACCCTTTAGACTATAACTTGAACATTGATTTCCATATATCTCTACTGTTGGGTTGAAATAAAATTTAGAGGAAATAAAATTAACAGAGGAAATAAAACTTAGAATCCTTTATTTTTGTTGACGACTCTGGAGGGCTTCACAAACTTTTTGGATCTATGATCATGATTCCTCTGCTACAAATCTAGTGAACACCACCAAAATGGTTTCACCAGTATTCTCCTTGGGCTAGTGAGGTAGAAGAAGGTGGGATATTTGAAGAAAATTTTCTATAAAGAAAAATCTCAGAAGACCAAAAGCAGAGAGAAAAATATTATGTGATGCACACTTCTCACTGCAGATATATTTCTGTGTCCACGGATATTAACCAATAACAAGAAGTCAATCCTTTATGAGTGTCCATAACATCAGTTGGGTCAAATTATCGTTTTACCCCTAGGTTACCCTTACATCCTTAAGTACCAGTACTCCTCTAATGAACATCTTGTTTGTGGTTCAACCATTAAACAGAAACCCCTCTCGGGCCAGTGAGAGGGTAAGACCCTTTGTTTAAGTCCCAGAGACACCACTTGAGCACTCATCTACTTACCCTAAAGTTGGGAATGAGTGAATTCCATCTTGTGAAATTATGTTCCCAGCTCCTGACTCGATCTTGTCTTCAAAATGGTAGGCTTATTGAATCGGTGAACTGACCACTCTCACCCATACAAATCAAAGGACAATCCCTCATGAATTGGAGTCCATAACTCACTCAGGATTAAGACTATGTTGCCTAGGTCATCCTAGTGAAATAGAAACTTAACTAGTCAACGAAGTTACATCTAGTGGTTACTTTTTCGTGGTTCGGTCTTATGCAAACTCATTGCACAAGATACCCTCACTCTCATGTCCCCTACACGAATGTGTTGGATCATTGTATTTATATCAAATACAAAGTGGGTCGTATCCATAGTGTCACAAGGATAGGGTACTTAGCCTGATCCATATACTATAGATCTTTTAGGTTGTATCTTGAACACTGATCCCTGTATGTCTCCACATACAGTTCAAGACTCATACAACAGTCTAGGATGTTAGTTTATTGGATTAGGGTTATTTAGGCAAGATAAATACAAAATAAGCAATAACTATTTATTGTAATAAACATTAATAACACTTTATTAATGATCGGTTAAATGTTACATTTACTATCTACAAGTTTTAGAGCATAAAACCCAATATCTACATACTATTCAAGACTCATAAGATAGCCTAGGATGTTAGTTTATTGGATTTTATGGTTAATAATGCAAAATAAATACAACATAGTCAATAACACTTATTGAGATAACATCAATAAATCTTTATTAATGATGGTCAATTATTTACATTTACTATCAACTAGTTTTAGGGCATAAAACCCAACAGTAACGTCCCAAAGTTTTTAGATAAATTTTAGTTTACTTATCTCTAATTAATTGGGATTTATATTGAATCTTTAAGGCTCAATTGTTTTCTTTTGAAAATATTGAGTTTAATTCAAGTAATGTTTAATTCTATTAGTGGAAATTGAAATTTATTTGGCGAAGATTTGGAAGAAGACGTCCTTGTTTAATAAAGGATTTTTTTGGCTCAATTCTGAATTTGGAACTTGAAAAGTAAAGAGGGAAAATGATGGGATAGAAAAGAAAAAGGAAATATATATATAGCTTGTTGGGAATGTCCTAAAACTTGCAATTCGTAATTTTGAACATATTCTATTAGCAATAAAAGTATTATTGAGACTTTATTTTATAAAAGTATTATTGAAATTGTATTCTGTTATAAAATCCAATAAACGAACCCATGGCTATGTTATGAATACTTAAACTTTATGTAGAGACATAAAAGAGGATAAAATTTTAATATATAGTCAAAGGTCTATAAGTATATGGATGAGGTTAGGCACCTCATCCTAGGGACACTATGGATGCGGCCCACTTTATATATTGATACAAACGATGTGATCCCAAAACCATTCATGTGGAGACATGTGAGTGGGGATATCCTATGCAAAAGATGTTTGCATAAGACCGAACCATGAAATAGTCACTTTTCTTTATAACAACCATTTACTGTTAAAACTGACTATTTCAAATCGATGACCTAAGGTAACTCGATCTTAATCCTGAGCTAACTATGAACTCCTATTTATTCGTGATTATCCTTTGATCTGCATAAGTGAGAGTGGTTCAACATCACCGCTCGATAAGCCTCCCATTTTGGGGACAGAAACAGATAGATAGCTGAGGACATCGTCCTACAATAAGGAATTCACTTCTACCCGTCTTAGGGTTAACAGATAAGTTGTTCCTTGAAGTATTGATTCCTAGACTTGAATAAAGAGGCCCAGCCCTCTCATGGCAGAGAGGGATATAGTTTATTAGTTGGACTATAAACCAATTGTTCAATAAAGGATCAGTGGAGACTTAAGGAGCAAGATATATTTGCATCGGTAAAACGGTAATTTTAACCTAGTTGTAAATATGAACGACCTGTGAAGAATCAACTTACTGATTATGGTTAAATTGAGTGAACAGAAATATATCTACAATGAAGAGAGTGCAGCTATTGAGCTACAATGGTATGTCTCGATAGTAACGAATATTGATTAATTCGGTTTAAAGAGTTTAGCCAATTAATCTCAAATCGTTGGAGCTCATGATCTGTAGGTCCATAAGGTCCCTCTACTATCTCGTAAAAGGATTAAACCTTAGATTAGAACATTGAGTGGATTTGAAATGTTCAAATTCAAATTAGGGTTTGGATAATTATATTTGATATAATTAATATTTAATTTTATTGAAATTAAATGAATTTTTGGAGAGTTCAAAATACTTAAATATTGACTACATGAATAGGAATTCATGTTTGAATTAGGTGTTTTATTAATTTAATATAGTATTTAATTAATTAAATTTATTTAATTAATTATTTAAAATAAATCATTTTCAATTTATATAATTTAATTTCAGAATTGAATTTTTGTTTTTGTTTAATTTGATTTTAATATAAAATTAAATTAAATTAAAATTGAAACTGAAAATATTTTTAAATGGATATTGGATTTATCCCACATTATCCATTAATCAACACTTAATTAATGGGTTTTAAAGTGTCAAAACCTCAACTAGTTGATGATGCATCGTCAATTAGATTAAATACTTCAGATTTCAGTTGAATTAATCGACATGCAAATTAAAATTATGAAAAATTGGACTGAGAAATTTGGTTTTCTCCCTAACTTTTCATTTCAACCAAGTTCCCTTCATTTAGAGTTCCATTACTCTTTCTAAGGCCTGAGAATTGTAGAGAAGACACTCTTAGTGGTCTACTGAAGAGATTGAAGGTCAATTTCGTAGAGATTACAAGGAATGGGTGAAAATCATCAAATGTATATAAACCAAAACTCTATTGTTTGAAAACTATGAGTTTGCATGCTTGACACTTAAATTAATGTTATTAAAGTACTTAATTATTCTGTTAGCTTCTGTATTTTGCATATTTACTCTAACAGGGTTGCCTTGGGAAACGTGCCAACAGAAAAAAGAAGAAAAGGATCTCCTTCTTCCCTTCAGCTGTACAGGTCCCCAGCTATCTTCGTGAGCTTTTTTGCGTTGCTACTCCATGCCGCTTCAACCGTTCTTCTTCCGCTACCCAGACCTTCGAGACGCCATCGAAGCACCATTCATCCATGCATGGGTCACCGCAGTTCTTTTGGGTTTTATGTCCTAAAAACTTGCAATTTGTAAAATAATAAATATTTTCTATTATCGATATACTTCTTATTGATCTCATAAAATTGTATAAGTTGTAAATCCAATAAACTAAGACTCGTGACTATTATATGAGTACTTCAACTTTATATGGAGACATAAGAGTGGATCAGGTTCGAGTAAATAGTCAAAATGATCTATGGTACATGAATAAGGTTGGGTACCTTATTCTGATAACACCATTGGTTGCGGTCTACTCTGTAGTTGTTACAAAGAGTTGTAAAGTGCTACATATGATGTGATCCTAATTCGTACAAGTTATGACATGAGAAGTGGGGACGTCCTATGCAATGAGTTTGCATAAGATCAGGACCAAGAAATAAGTCACTCTTACTTTATAACGTTGTTTACTGTTTAAGACTGACTATTTCACCTAGATGACCTAAGTAACTCGATCTTAATTCTGAGCTAACTATGAACTCCTGTTTATTCGAGATTTCCCTTAGATTTGTATAATTGAGAGTTGGCTCAACAGTATCAGCTCAATAAGACTCCCATTTCAAGGGTAAGACTGGATAGATAGTTGGGGACATAGGGTGCAAGATGGAGTTCACACTTACCCGATTTAGGGATAGGAGAAAGGTTGTTCTCTCAAGTACTTAATCCAAGTCTTGAACAAGGGGCCCTACCCTCTCACTGGGGTGAGAGAGTTTGATTTAGTGATTGGATCACAAACTAGTTGTTCATTAGATGATCAGTAGGGACTTAAGGAATAAGACGTAATCTCGGGGGTAAAACAGATATTTGACCCAACCGTTATTACGAACAACTTGTGAAGGGTTGACTTATTGATTATGGTTAAATCATATGGACATAATATATCTACAGTGAGGGGAGTGCAACTATGGGCTTTAATGGAGTGACCCATTAGTTAACGAATGGAGATTAATTTGGTCTAATGAGTTTAACCAATTAATCTCAGATCGTTGGATCCCATGATCTGTAGGTCCACGAGGTCCCCCTACTAGCTTGTAACGGACTAGCCCTAGAATAGCATGATAAGTTAATTTCAAACGTTCAAATTAGAATTAAGGGATTTAGTAATTATATTAGATATAATTATATGTTTAATTTAGAATTAAACAGAATAGGATAATTTCATATATTTAAATATGATTTAAATATATAAAGATGGATATGTGTTAAAATTAATTCAATATTTGATATTCAATTAATTAATTTTTATTTAATAGTTAATTTATGAAATTAATTAAATTTTATTTTTTAAAATCAAAATAGATTTTATAAAATCAAATTTTGATTTTTAGATAAAATTGGAAAATTGGAAAACCAAAACACACAAAGTAGAAAAAAGAATTTTTCCATTATCCATCACCTAAGTAGCTCACACATGAAGCATTATCATTGTCTTGTCTTCTCCAAGCATGAGCTGCAACTCATGCAACTTTTCTCTTTGCATGTTGATCTGCAATATAATGCAGAGATTGAAGTGAAAATCGGGCATGCAATCCATAGAGAATTTTAGAGAAAATTCGGTTTGAAGAAATGTTATTCAACAAGGTTGCGGCAGTAAGCATTTCTCCTTCTACCTTGATTCAAACTTGTTTTGAGTCCCACAACTCAATCTAGAGCATCAAGAGAATAGTGAGGAAGATCTTAAGGTGGTCTACAACAAGATTTGGAGAAGATAGCAGCTGGTGAAGGAACTTTGAAGAAGTTCTACAAGAAGTATGTCTTGAAACTCATTTTTCCTGCAAAAGCATGTTTTATATTTTGCCAAAATTAGTGAATTTAAGTGCTTAGATGATCTTTGTGCTTCCGCTGCTGTTGATACAATCTTACAAGTTCAAATCAACTCACGCCAACTGAGCCGCTTGTAGTTCACGCCAATCATCTGCCGTCATCGACCACCCAGTCGTGTGAAGTAACGTCGTCCATTGCTTGTTTTACTAGCCTCCTTTTCTCGTTGGAATTCGTTGGGTTTTGTCGTTTGGGGTAAGATTTTGGGTATTTTGGGTTGTTCTTGTTTGATTCTTTAATGCCCATTAAGTTATTGGCCTAAATCTTGTGATTTGGGTTTTTGATTGAAGGTTTGGAGCCTTTAGAGCCACTGTCCAGCCGTGTTAAGGATAAACTTTGGACGGTTTTGTAAATATTTAAGATTACAAGTATTTTCAAGGGTGATTATATCAATTATTGATGATGTAAATCGGGTTGACGCCTAAATTTTTGCGTTTAGATTTGGGTTGTACTAATTTGGAAGTGTTGAGGTGGTTTTGGTTCAACCACGCTTTGGGTAAGCTAATTGGGGTTTTTTTTTTTAAGATTAATTAAGGTGATTAAAATTAGGCCCTAATGTTGGAATTTAAAATTGGCTAATGTTAGGGATTGATTCAAGGATTTTGCTCAAGATAAAAGGGGGCTTTGGATTGCTATTTTGTTTAGGTTTTAATCTGAGGTAAGTGATTGACTATCGGTTAGCCCTCAAACCTAAGTGGGTGTTAAGATTGTGATTGCACTAAAAGCTTGATTTTTTTTATGGGATGAATTGCTATGACTTTTTATGGTTGGACTATTGAGATTGTTTTAGAAATTCTTGAGTATGTTCTAAGATTATGATTACATGCTTATAACCATATTAGACTAATGATGATTGTTAGTATTCCTAACAGACGATGTACATCCCCTGTGTATGTTTTAGTGTCCTTATGGGATCGCCATCTATATTTATGATTTATGATTGTGGTGACTCTTTAGAGCCATTACCTATGAAAGCGTGCATTCGGGTTCGCCCCTTATGCCTATGCCTATGCCTATGTTGGGATGCACACATTTGTCTTGTTAGGAAGGCTAATATGTACACTTAGTGGGTCCAATAATGGATCACTTACTAGATATTTTTATACTCACTCTTCTATCGACATTTTTTTTTAGGTAAAGGAAATGATAGAACGGCAAATGACAAGAGAAATCTATGACCATGACTTAGGACTTGACATCGCTTTTGCACATAATTTTTTCAAAGTATTATGTTTTGTTTAAAGTCAAACATTTAAGTTAGTTGATTGTTTTTGTCAGTTATTTATTTAATTTATTTTAAAGTAGATTAGGGGTACCTCAAACAATGTTTTTGTTTTACGATTTTATCGTTCTAGAGTTTTATTTAATAAGAAAGTTTTATTTCTTTTACATGATTTTTCTTCTAGAAATATATTTTCAAGCTTATGCATGCATGTAGTAGCATCCTGAAAGTATATTAGAAAGTCGGGTCGTTACACTTGCTAAGAAGCATGAACACTTCTAATTGTGTAGAGAATCGATATCAGGTACGTATTCAATATGAATACATTAATATATGTGTCTGATACGTTATTTGAAGTATCTGATTTTTTTAATTTTTTTAATTTTCAAATACGTGTATCTACTTACAAATATTGGGTCATTTTTTTTCTAATTTAAGCCCAACCCACAGCTTATTTTATTTAAAAATCTACTTAAATCTAGCAATTCAAAACAAAATAGATTAAAAATTATAAAAACAAATAAAGAATAAAAACATAAAAAGTTAAAAGAAAAACTCAAAGCGTAATTAAATCTTCATTCTTCTCTTCTCTCTCACTATCTAAATCATGATTCACACCCCCTTCATCCTTAATTTCAATCTTCAATCTTCATCTTTTACTTCTTTCCTCTAGTTGCTCAACCACCACTCGACATTGCTGGATTTTTTGTTTTTTATGTTTTCAATCTCTTCTTGAATCTACTTTAATCTAATTTAAAATAAGTATTATAACAATTAATTGGGCATTATATATATATAATACGTATCTTCAACATATCTATAAAGTACTTCTTTAGAAATTGGCATATCGTTGTATCCTATTGTATATATATCTGTATCATGTATCCTTATTCGTGTTTGTGCTTCTTAGTGCTCTTGTAATTGGATTGGTGAGAGAATTATTGTGTGATTGTAAAAATTATATATTTACATAGTGGATTTTTTTTTTTTTTTGGTGGGTCATGATTTTTCTTTGAGTTTGGAGTTTTTCACATAAATTTATATTTCCTATTTTAATTGTTTTATTTTTAATTTCTCTATTATTTTTTGCTTATTCCTACCATATAAGTAGGAGGTTTTACCCAACATTAGTTGTATCAATTTAAACTCTAAATTATCATAAATGTGGCGATTTATACACCTCATTATAGTTCGTTTAGATAGACATCATGTGAAACATATAATTTTATCAATTACATCTTTAAATTTTCATTAGCTAATCAATTTAGACTGCCCACTCAGGATTCTTTTGAAAATTATCCGTGCATCAATTCTAAACATCCACTTATTAATCCGACATTTGAAGAAGTCTACACACGTGTAAGAATGGATGCTTGAAAAAATTTTCAAAGGTAAGCTTAATATTGAGTCTAAATTGATTCATTTATGAAAATTTAAGAGTCTAATTGATAAAATTATGTCTTTTTAAAACGAAATCCGGTGTAGGTTGATATTTTTCAAAATATAAAAACTTGATAAAAATCATATTTAACACAGCTAAATATAAATTGAAATACTTTTAAAATATTAGGAATTAGGTTTAAAAAATGAAAAACTTCAGAAACTAAAGGGTAACAAGGTTAAACTTGATTAACAATTCTAATAATAGAGCATTATAAATGTGAGGCAAATTTTAAACTTTGACCTTTTCAAAATATTATATGTTTCAATTGTATAGACTATATGTTCTTTTTATATATATAATTTCAACCAAGTGGGATGATGATTCAAATTTTTTATGATTAGGTTAATAGTATAATATGCTCAATTGAATTATATTCATGTTGACATATAATCTATATTAATTATAGTATTGTAAAAGTCAAAGTACGTGAAATTATAATTTTTAAGATTAATACATGCACTATGCCAACATATGGAGATTTCAATGTAGAAAGTCAAAGATTTCAAGGAGGTGGTGTGACAGTACAACACAAATTTGAGGATAAAATGATAATAACAAATTTGATCACAATTCAATTAGCTATGATATTTATGATCAATCAAGAGATCAAAGGGTGGATCTTCTATTTCCAAGCATATTATTGTTAGCTAAAGAGATCTTTAAAATGATAATAGAAAGATAAAATTGCAATCTTATGAATTGAATTTTTAAAGAAGAGAGAGGACAATGAAATAGAGAAGATATAGAGAGAGAGGGACAAGAGGATATACAAAGAGACATGGAAAGAAGGTAATGCATGTGTACAAAATAATAATACAAATTTAATAAATCTTGCCATATCATTGTCAATGGAGATTATAATTCAATTAGTTAATTAAGGTATACTTACTCTAGATTAAAATGTATTTTCTTAGTACAACAACAGTAGAGATGAGGGATTGAACCTCCAATTTCAAGTAAGAGATTACATGTGAATTACCACTTAATTGAGCTCCCTTTGATTGGACTAAGAAGTGAGGACTTTCGATTCTCATCATCCTTATATGTTGACCCAAAAACATTATAACATAATTTAAAATAGTAAACATTATCAATATTCTAAAGTCTTAAACCTCATAAACTAATACAAGATCACTTTTGATATTGTAAAAGTATATGCATAAGAAAATTTTTAATTTAGAAATTTTAAAGACTAAATATAAACTAGACATATAAAATTTAGAGAACAAAAGTGTAAATTGTTTAACTATAAGTTTGATCAATAAAGTCTATTTAGCCCTTATGCTATAAATAATTAATTTTAAGAAGTCCATCAACTTTCATGATTGTATATATTTAATTTCTATACTTTAAAATTGTAAAGTTTGCACTTTTCAATTTTGTGTCTAATAAATCAATATTATTAACCCTATTAGTTTAACACAAATGTAGCACAATGACTATAATTTTTTAAATTGAAACATATAATTAAACGTGTCAAGTAAATGTTAAACAAATTGATGGTATGAAAGTTTAAGAACTATATTATTGAAAAAGTAAGTATAAAAATTAGTCAACTTAAATATAACTCAATTGGTCTGACCACATACCATCAATTCTCAAACCCCATCAATCCTACATTTACTAAACTAAAATAATATATATATATATATATATATATATATATATATATATATATATGAAGATAAAATAAACATAATTCTAAGTGTTCATGATACTATTAAAAAAAAATTAAATATAGAAGATAATAGACACCACTTTAGGAACTCAGGGATTAAACAACAAAAACAGAGATGGAGATTTTTCCTTTAACCTTTTATTGATTTTAATAGATCTTCAACATAAGGTAACCCATGATTTAAATTATTTTAACTAAAATTCAAATCTTTAGTTATATTCGAACTATGCTTAAACTCATAAACTACGATTACATTAATATGCATAATAACAAATATTTTTAGTTCAACTATAAATTGATCGAAAAGATATATCTTAAATAGTTAAACTATACTCTATAATGTATATATAGTTGTGAGTAATGAGTTTGGTTAATGATGAAAATGGACAAAGAAGGTTGGGGTAGGGCCCACCATTTTTATTTATAACGTGGGAGTTATGAATAAGTTGGAACGCAATAACCCCAAATTAATCCAAGCCGTCAATCAAGGCACACCAGACAGCCAATTGCCTTTGTCCTTTTTTTTCAAGGATTGCTGTGGCCCACCGCACTGAATCATATCTCATTATCATCGCTCCCCTCCACGTGGACGATCATGATCTTTTTTCCACTACATAAAACACTAATTATTAGCATTTATTTCTTATCTTTCTCACCCTATTTATCATTATATTTATTTCTCCATCGTATTAAACCTTCATTGACATATCTACATTTTTATAGATATTTTTACCTTTTTATTAGTTTGATATCCACCTAAAGAATGAATATAAACAAAATCAACAATAAAATATCATAATATAAAGAATAAACATATTATCTTATTTTTTAAATAAAACATAGAATGTATATTTATTAATTTAATTTTTTAATTTTTATAATTTTTTCAAAAATGTCAGTCGACCATTTAAACTTTGATATACCTATTTCTTTTTCTTGTAAAGAAATGGCTCAATCAATGTGTCTTATAGTCCAAATTTTGATAGGGATTGTATTGTATGTTTTCAATTTTTATAGATTAAATTGATTTGTTCCATCAATCACATAACTTTTTCTTTAATTTAATCTATTTTTTTAAAAAAAATAATAATAACAACAATCATAACAACTAGTGATTGATAATATGATAAAATATCCCTATTTGCTAATATGAGTTTAACTCAATTGACATAATATTTATATTATCAAAGAATTATAAAAAAGAAAAAAAAGTAATCTCTTTCAAAATATAGACTATATAGATTTTTTTTGTAAAATTGGTTTGGAATAGTTAATAAAAAAATCAATATTTTTTCCAAAAAAAAAAAGTCACTATCAATTGAGATCTTCGTTGTCATGTGATTGATCATATATATTTATATATTTGTTGGTGTCATTTTGATTTAAGCCAAAGCGATATCTGCTCTTAGATTTTCTTGTTTGATTGAATAGTTAATTGATAGTGAAAATATTTCATCATCCATTCAATATTCTTTTTTAATTAAAAGAATTTTCTGTCATTAATATTCTCATTGGCCGACTTCATGCCTATTTAAACTTTATACAAATAAATGGTTTTTTTTAGTAAATTACAAATCTAGGCTTTAATTTGGTGTCTATTTGACATCTAATTTAAAAGAATTGTCTGATAGATCTATTTTGTGTGAAAAAAATGACTATCTATTCAATATTTTTTATAAGTCAGTGAATATACTAGATAAAAAATTAAAAATTTTGAATTTCATTAGACTTAAAATTAAATTTCATATCAACTAAATCGATTAATTTTAAAATTCAAAAACTAAATCCGTAATTAACCTAAATGAAATAAGAATTTTAATTTTTTTTTAATAAAAGATACGATAATGTCTACCCTTTTTTCGTGAATCATGCTCTCAACCTTTGATCTTTTTCTTCCACTAATTTGGTTTCTCTTCTTTGTTATGTCGACTCAAAATAATAATAATAATAATAATAAATAATTTCCATTTCTAATTTAATAGAATTTAGGTTTAAATATTATTTTAGTCTCTATATTTTTTATTTGGATTCATTTTGGTCTTTATACTTTCAATTTTAATTCATTTTGGTTCTTATACTTTTAAAAAATTGTCACTTTGGTCCATTCATCTTCATTTTTAAAAGATAAAAAGTCACTTTTTTAAAAAGTTCAAGGACCAAAATGAACCAAATTTGAAAGTATAAAAATTAAAATGAATATTTTAAAAGTACAGAGACCAAAATGAACCAAATTTAAAAGTACAGTGACCAAAATGAACATTTTAAAAGTAGTGGAACCAAAATGAACAAAAACCGAACGTACAATGACCAAAATAGTATTTAAACCTGAAATTTAATATTGTTGGAGTGTGATTGCCTAAATTAAAAGAAAAACATATGTTATGTCCAATCCATAGAGGTTTGTTGTCCTTAATGGATATATTTGAAAAGAAATTCATTTAAAATATGGAAAAAAAAAAATCAAATCTATCTATGTACCTAACTTTCAATTTCATTCCATTAAACCTCAAACTTAAATAAAAACAAGAACTAATGTTCACAAAATAGCTTCGTTAAACTGTCAATGTTAATGATTAACTATGAAAATAAAGAAGTTGGATTGAAATGCTATCGTAACATATATAATTTTTGTTGTATTGTTTAGATCATACGTAAAAAGATTAATTTAATCATGATTAACGAATTGAGCTATGTTGAAGTGGACTCGAAATAGACAAATGTGGTAAGAAGAGAGAGAGAATGAGTGGGAAGCATGAGTGGAATTGAGAGGACTTGAAACAGAAGGAAAGGAAAAGGGCACTAGAATTGAAGGGCAAGATTGTTTTCTATTTGTTTATACTCATAAATACCATATTATATCCACAAATATTAACAATGTTAAAAATATTATTTTTGGTTTCTATTCTTTAATATTTTAAATTTTGTTCTATTTTAATTAGAGTAGAAGTGTTTAAATTTAGTCCATGTACTCGTAGAATGAATTTATAATGTTTCCATTCAATATAATGATATATTATCTTATTTCATGATTATCACTCAGTTCTTAAATGTTTTTTTTTATGGTAAGCAATGAACGGATAGAAATTTTCACATATTTTTAACAAATGTTCAATTTATAGTTCGCTAGTTAACTTTAATTAATTAAATTGGTTAAATAATAATAATATTTTCCATGTATGAAAAAAATATTATGGAAATGTACTTCCAACATATGAAAATTGAACATTAATAGAGGCTATTTTTTTCATGGACAAATTGTAAAAATCATTTCTGATTCATGGTGGTAGTTGCAATTATACTCTTGAATTTTCAATCTTAAAAATTGAACCTTCAAAATTATATAAATGTTAAAATTTGGTTAAATTGGACTTCAAACTTACATAATTGTATAGATGGCAATATTTGTATAAATTTAAGAGTTCATTTTTTATCATTTGTGGTTCCAATGTCTACAATTATGGTAAATTTAAGAATCCAATTTTAACACTTGTAAAAGTTTAAGAGTCCAATTTTTACGATTAAAAGTTTGAAGGTGTAATTGCAACTACTATCATAGCTTAGAGGTAGTTTTTGCAATTTGTACTTTTTTCTTTTAGAAAAATCAACGTTAAACTAATAGCAAGAACTATACTTTTGAGATTTAGGTTAAATTAAAGAAAATGCAATTGATCGAACTTTGTACTTTGTTTCAAAATTATCTTTGAGTTTTTAAAAGTTTCAATAATATTCTTTAACTTATTTAAAAATAAAAAATAAAAAACATTGTTACGATAAGTTTTGGATGACAATCGTTATTATTTATTTTAAAAAATGTTGATGAACTTCCAAAAGTTTTAATAAGCTTTCAAAGAACAAATAAAAAAATATTCTTACCATTAATATATGTACAAAAAATGTTAGTTTCTCATTTCAACTTTCAATTTTTAAAATAGTATTAGTGTCCTTAACCTTTTTTTAAAAAAATATGTTATTATTATTAGTATAATCAATTTTGAAGTTATCTTCAATTGGTAAAAAACTTCTTTGTATATCTCATTGATACCCTGATTTATTTTCATATGGATACTCATTTTTCTCCATTTGTTCAATACTTATATTAATTTTCTTAGCAACCAAACAAAATTTAAAACTTTAAGTTAGCGTAACAAAATTTAAAACTTTAAGTTAGCGTAAAATCTGATGAAGTTCTGAAAGGAATTCTCTCCTAAAATCTCAAAAAACGATGAATGGTCAAATAAAATTAAAAAAAAAAGACCGATAAAAGAATATTATATCCGATTATGGAAAACATTCTTAATTGATCACAACAAATAGACTAATATAAACTACAAAAAGGATTAGTAAAGTTTTCATTATTACAAATTTGGTAATACACATTTTTCATTTTTCCCTTTTACTGTTTGTCTTCGAGATTATGACTCAAATACATATTAAAACACATACTCAATTACCAACATACAACCATATTAAATAATTAAGTCCAAAGGTCTCTTAGTGGTTCCATCATTCTCCTTCTTACTAGCCTATATACCTACATGTTTAGTTCCTTGTAAATATAATTCATCAATAGTAATCTGAAAAGTAAACCCCATTTGATAACTTATGTTATTGTTTACAAGTATTTTGTAATCGTAATAGAATGTGGGTCCCATTATGAAATCCGTAATCAACAAATGTAATCCAATTATGTTTGATTAATATATGGGACTCCCTCTTTTATGTCAACTTTTCATCATTTTCATTTTCATTACATTTCTCTATCGAAGTAAACAATACCAATGACTTTTTTATTACGAGTGTGTCAATATGTAGTAAACACAATCAACATAATCTCATTCCCTTTGCAATTGAAATCCATTACAATATATACATGAATGTAAACTCATTATGATTGCAACAATTTTGATTATAGATTAGTAAATGTGACCGAAGAAGAGAAGAAAACTAGGAAAGTGTTAAGTCATAGATTAAAGCAAATGGGAGAGAGAAATTGGAAGACATAGATGATGGGATATAAACAAACTTCATCCACGAACTAACAATAACGGTGTTGTTTAACTTTTTTTGTTTAATTATAATGGTATTAATGAAACTTTTAAAGTTCACGAGTATTTTTTAAACAAACTATTAACCATTTCCATTTAAAACCAAATGTAAGGGTATCTTTTATCTTTTATTTTTTTTAAAGTTCAATGATACTATTGAAATTTAAAAAGTTTAGAAGTATATTTTTAAACAAAATACAATATTTAGGAATATTTCCTATAACATAGCTTAAGATATAGTAAAAGTACCGAAACTAAAATGAAATAAAGTCGAAGTATGGGATGAAAAATTATATTTTAACCTATAAAAAGATGCCCATTTTGGTCTGTTTTTCTTATCTGTCTCTGTTTGTAGTGTTCAACTGTAGAGACAATTACTACAACTACTGAACACTGGGTGTTGTTTCTGTCTCACACTCACCATCTTCAACAGTTCCTTCCATTTTCTTCCTCTTTTATTCCATCTTTCTTCATCATTTTTGTCCCACTTTCATCCTTATGAGGGTAGGTAATGTAATGTTTAAATGTGGATGTGGAGATTTAAATATTTGACATAACAGGAAATTTTAACCTACTCCGTTTTTTATATTTTAACGTTGTTGGATCTAATATCATTCTTAAATGATTCTTAAATCTTGTTGACATAGTTGACAATGAATGAAAGGATAGCTATACTATTATGTTATAGCAAATTTTTCAATGAACTATATAATAAAAGTTATAGATTTGAATCGGTTCAACTCAACAATTACTACGTAAATTTTAGATTTAAATGTCATTTTGACCCCTAAATTTTTAAGTTTATTTTTCTTTAATGCCTAAACTTTTAGAATATCTATTTTGCTCTTTGATAAGGAAGACTACGACTTCCTTGCCTCATTCTCCCTTTCAAGATATTAAAGTTGAAAATTGAAAAATCCTCGTTCGAGGATTGGGTCCTTATAGGAATATTTTTTATTTTTTGTTTTTCATTTTTATTTTAATAAAAAATTGATAAATATATTATGTATAAGGTAGCTATGGTTATGATTATTGATTTGAATAATTAATTTATATATATATAATATTTATACCATAAGAAAATAAAACATAAAGGGGACTCTTGTCTTCGTGGAAAATTGTCTATCCTAACTCTATACTTTCAAAATATCTCTTTTAGTTTTTGAATATTTAAAAAATATTCATTTTGATGTTTACTATATTACTTTTCTATTTAATATCCACTAGTCCAATGCTTGTCACTAACCTATATATGGCTTGAAATCACGCTTGTATTAATACATCAATAGGTAAGAAGTTACATCATTAATTTATTAAAAAATAATAATAATGAGCATAAGAATCAAAATGCGTTGAAATTTAAGGATTAGAACGAATAAAAATGGAACAACTAAAATGAAATTGGACTTAAACCTAAACTATTTTAACCAATAACTAAACTATTTTAACCAACTGAGTTATATACCATTATCTTTTAACAAGTTTTTAAAAAGAGTAAATTATGTAACCCACTTACTTACAATATTGATATCTACATTAAATAAAAGATTCAATAGATTTTGGTAATCCATTCCAACTTCAACAAAACAAAAAGTAGTTGAAAAATAAACACCATTGGCTGTTTGTAAGCTGAAAGAGAATGAAAGATTTAGAGAACTATTGTTAATTAGCACCAACAATAATTTTTTAAATGCTTAAAAATGTATGATTATATCTTCCACACTTCAAAATATAATCTTTATTATTATTATTTTGTACCATGTATATGAAGACAACAATGGATGGATATACCACTTTACAAATTGTTCCCATTTTAAAAAGTAAAACAAATATTTTATTTATTTTTGGTACAAATAATTTTATTTATTTTAGCCTGATATTTCGTTTTATGTGATTGAAATAATTAAGGAAGAAGAAAGAATTATTTTCAAGAGGAAACATCTATGTTTTGCATCTCTGGCGATGTATTAGATCCTAATGAAATGTCTAATTTGGGAGTTCTTCTAATACAAATTTTACTTTTCTTAAAAATTATTTATTGGACCAATTGACATATAATCCATTTTTTGGAAGTTGGATGTCTAAACCTTCGTATGCCCCCACTCGCTAAAATTTAACAAAAAATAAATAACTAAAAACCCAAATTTTAACATTGATTAATCTCTAGTGTCATTTTGCTTTGAAATTATATATCTTTTTTATGCCATATATATGTTTATAATTTATCAAAAGCATATGATAATGCATTTTAACAAAATTTCAAACGAAAACTTAATACAAATCTAAATTTCAAGAGCAATATGTTGGAATTGGAAGTTTAAGGGGAAAAAACTGAAACAAACTTGACAAGTTTCCAGGTAAAAATTGAAACTTCCCCAAAAGGAATCTAGATAACATTTTATAAGTATCATTTCTACAACCTAAATATTGTCTTTCTACTTTTAAACATTACATCGTCATCCCTAAAAAAAACCACACACCTTATACAAGGTTAAGATATTCGTACTCTTGAATATTTCAAGAAGCAGTCAATCTATGACCGACTTGAAAAGGCCTCTTTTTCAATGTGACGATATACTTGATTGGGAATATTAAATGTAACAATTAACACATACAAAAGGATATACTATCATTCATCTTCAACATAACTCGTCAATGATGACAACAGAAGAAAAAAAAATCAACTAACCAAAGTCGGCTCCACCGTGTTGGAAAGACAGCATCTTATTACAAACTAGAATTGAGTGAAGAACATTTTCTCAGAAATGAAGGATGTAAGAGAAAGTAGGTGACTAATTTTCAGATGAAGATACCAAAAGAAGTCCAAACAGCAAGTTAGAAATAGCAAATCTACATAGATTTTAAAGCAAGGGACAAAAATATTCAGAGCTATATACGCTACATTCAATATAACTGTTCTTTACATAAAACTACAGTAATAAATTATGGAGAAAAAAAAAACATCCCGATGTAATTTCTGAGAGTGACAATGAATCAATTGAAAAAAATAATTTGATGTACCGCAAGATTTAACAGCTTCTTCCCACCGAAACTTTTAGAAGTTAACTAAAAAACTACATCTGTTAATCTCGAACCTAGTGGAAGAAGATATTGAGCTACAACTTCAGTAGTTTTGTTGCAGGGGGAGCTACAATCAGAATTTCCCTAAGTTCAACCCAACAAAATATGGAACAGAACTAAATCTTTTCTCTTTTGGAAGAAAAGAAAGGACTATGAAAGGAAATGAAAAGACAATTATAGGGTTGAAAGAAGAGAAGAAAAAGGAATGTTGCCCGAGGAACATAAACAACGTGCTTTCTTGTGGAAATTTTTAGGCCCTGCACAGTAATAGAAGTATGCACCAGATATTGTAGGCATGTGGAATTCGATGAATGTAGCTTCCGTGATTGAGGGTTGATGAGAAAGGATAGAACTTTTACCGACGAAGTCGAAAAGGTTAAGTGGGTGATGTCATTTGATGTTCAGCCTCTCTTCTTATGCATAATACATGTACAAGCTGTTTGCGGCAGCACAGGCGATTGAATTTTCAGCTGGATGCCATGCTAGATGCAGCAGCTTAGTTGTGAAATCAAAAGGGTTGCCATTTACATCAACCCCTGGGCTCTCAGATCCTCCTGATATCAGTGTTTCCCAATGTAGGAGCATAAGAAAATATTACAAAAGGAAACACGAGCCTCTAAACATTGTTGGCGCTGAACAATTTAGTGATCAGAAAAAGAAAAAGGATATTTAAGCATGGAACACCAACCTCGTCTCACAACTCTTGTAAAGCTGCTACTAAGTGATCTCGAAGGTCTTGAAGGGGTCTGCACTTGTCTCCTACCAATCAATACCAGCAAATATATAAGCATTACAAAATCTCATAGAACCCGAAGTTTGTGAATATGCCACTTGATTGAAATACCTGGTTGGATTTTTGCTAGCTTCCAAAGTTGTTGCCTCAGTGCTTCCCGGAGAACAACCAAAAACTCGGAATAAATTGCTGGGAGCACATCAATAACACATAAATTTATGGCAAGACTTTTTGAAAGAAAAAAAGTCTGAATGAACACAAATGCATAGATAGCTGTGAAAATTATACAGACCTGTAGGAACCCGTAGTTACACGCAATCCATCACCACTCAAACAACACTCAAACTTGTCAAAGATTGAATCATTTTCATATAAATCACAAAGCTGCATATAATAATAAGAATCTGAATTTAGCCAAGTCCAATAAAGTTGTATAAATTTTAGCAATATGTTATGCCTGAACAAAGAGATTTCATCTCACCTTGGGTCTTAGATATTCATGAACTTGGAAGGTTGAAACAGGACCTGAATCCATGTTGATGTCCCATAACTGAAAGAGAGAAAAACGGGTTGGAGTTGCAAGGAACATGTCATATGGATCACAAAATCAAAAGGATGTAAAGACTTAAATAATGAGTCCAGTATTCTATGATAACAAGACAAGAAGAATCCATATTCATTTTCCAGTAACAAGGAAGTAACAGAAAATCAGGAAGCTTAGGTGTTACCAGGTACATGTGACCAAAGAAGGTCAAATTTGAGGAACTATAAGAATTACACCAAGCACATTGCTAGGAGCCTCATGCCTCATAAAAATGTCAAAATTTTCATAGAGTTTACTTTTATCTATATGATAGCTCATATCTGATACGTCACTTAGGAGCACGCCTTTCCTATTCCCATTCTATGTTTACCTAATAGTAAAATGCTGTCTTATTCATGGGTACTAATATGTTATTGTTTATATACACACAGATAACAGGAACCATCAGTATGGCACTTCACATGCAAATCTTAGGATGACACTATCAAATAGTTTATGGCCTCGTAATTGAAATAATCGAACTATGGTTATAAATATATATATATACACAAACCTTAAGAGTCATGTAATCACGACTTAATATATATCTTCCATTTGTCCCAAATTTAATGTCTGAGATTGAAGCAATTATCTCTGTGAAAAATGATCTAGAACCAGGTGCCTCAGGCTCCTCAAATCTGTAAGCAAAAGATACTATTTAATCGTTACAAGTTCATGAAAGTACAATTACCACATCCCACCCCAAAAGAAAAGGAAAGAAGGAAAAATTCATTTGGGGAAGGGGATTTAGTCAATTTCATGAAGACACCTACAGTTTGGCATGAGAATCACATAATGCTGATTGCCGCAGATCAACTAGGCGGATTGATCCTTTTGAACTGCTATATGCTAGCATGTTGCAGTGCGTAGGGTGAAACTCAGCAGATGTAATCACCTCTGCAAAAAGATACATTTACATAAAATGTAAAATAAAGGTTAAGAAAAACAAAGAGTTGAAGAAAAGCTAATTCCAAATAACTATATGCATGCATCTTATTCATGAAAATCCTTATTCCAATAGGAGTAGACCAAATTGGCGTGTGATGATGTGCACGAGGTCTAAAGAGGATTCTTTTAAGAGTCGAGATCGTTGCTTTGAAGTTGCCATTCTGTGAGAAACTACGGAGCCAAGTTTTGGTCATGATTAACGGCTTGAGAGAAATACGAGAAACTTGGAAACAGAAATCTTGGAAGGAAATTTTTGGAGTGCTGCACATTCCAATGCTTCTCTTTAAGTGTTCACATCTTGAGTGTTCTGGAATTATCCACTAATTATGATTTTTATCAATGGAAGCAGTCTCTTGTAATTTTCTGTTAAAGTTTTTTTTTTTTTTTTTTTTTTGGGCGATGTGGGCTGTTCTTCTGTGTGGGCTCTAGAAAAACAGCACAATATACGGTGAAATTGGAAAGCTGGCATAAGATATCAGAGCTTCTAGATGGCCCTTCTCTAAATGTTCTTGTAAGGGTATATTCCATTTGTATCATCACACCGCCCATCAGTACAAGAAAAGTAGCACTATGAATTCTAAATGATAAATCCAGTACAACATGTCATAATATCATTAAAGGGAAGCAAGCCACAAGGAAAACAGTAATGAGCTTACCAGTTAAATCCTCCATGTTAGCAGGCTTCACATCAACAATGTTGAAACTTTGATTGCTAATTTCCAAGTTCCATAGATTTATCCGCAGGTCATCAGCCGATATAAAAGTTTCACCATCGCTATATAATAGGCAGGATGTTGTAAATACAACAGATATACATGTAATTATTAAAATGTCAAATACAAAAAGAAAAAATAGCAGGAATAAAATCCGGTTGCTGCCGTGATACTTGAGATCCTTAAAATCCTATGATAATTGGGGGAGAGTCCAAACTTTTGGCATTACCTGTTATTGGAGATAGAGTTGATATGATAATCATGAGCATGGGCGTATACCCTACGACATCTAGCAAGAAGACTCGACTCATGGCTAGTTACCTAATTTCATCAAGAATAAAAATAATGTTCATAAAATTTCCAAAGAGAATGAAAATGAATAACAATCACAATCACAAGTGTCTAAAAATAATGTAACAACCATCACAAGTAGGAATAGGAAAATGAAATGTTCACACAACTTCAACACTTCAGAAAAAGTAAACAAATAAACCTTTAGTTCTCAAAATGCAAATCAATCTTCTTAATAATTATATTGCATAGCTTGGGAGAAGTAGCTTGGTAACCAAGTAGTCCAATTGGAGTAAAAAATAGACAAAAAAATTTATTAAACCAGTAGTATTTTCCAGATTTTCAAATTATTAAATTTTTGCGGGAAATTTTGGGAGAAAAATTTTCCTATCCACCTCTCGTACAAAGATTTCCCACCATGATCAAGGCAGGTGCATGTGGGGCCATATCCAGTTTTCAACTGTTATTCTTGGTGAGATATCTATTAGAGGGAACTAAAATATTGATTGAAAAAATGGAAAATAGTAAAATCCAGTTTTTGCTTTTAGTCCTTTCAGCCATCTTTCAATACTAGGAAAGTTATACAAGAGGATAAAATTAACAACTCAATATGTGGAATTGTTCAGTCCAGAACCAAGAGAACACAAGCAACTACCACTTGTAGACGTAGTGATGAGATGGCCCCCAATAAGTCACTGCTTGAATGATTATAAACTCCATCACAGGAACCTCCATTTGGAAGATGTGGTGTAGAACTACTTGAAATACTTGAACTAGCAATACATCCATTGCCAACAGCTTTCGACGTGTCCACATTCATGTTGGATATTTTCTTGATCTTCTTTTCTTGCACCTGGTCAAATCTCAAAGAACGAAGCTAGATTGAATAACAAATGCTACAGTTGATACCAGTCATCAAGAAACATATAATGGCCTACAGAAATTTTCTATCACTCCAATGCCTTTATGATAGGACTAAAAAATAAAAATTACTGCACTCTACACCTTTTTTTCCACTTCAGATGGAACTAGTATGAGAGAATATATTCAACTAAAAAGACTCAAAAAAACAACAACAACAACAACAAAAAACGCTAGAAAACAAATATATATGTATTGCTTCTATTATTAGCTTTTCTTTTAATTCTAGGTTACAAGTTATTGAATTATGATCATTCCTGTTTTGGAAGTCCTCAATCGGGCTTTAGTGCTTGCTTCAAAAGCCAAAACTTCAGAATAACTCTGACCACCAACTGACACTTGTGAGGAAATAGTTCAATATCATAAATATACTCACCGATTAGATCTTCTCGAAATGTAAATAAAATAACAGCCAGGGAGGCACACAAACAAATTTTCATGGTAAATTAAACATATTTCATCATCACGCAATGTATCTATAACTTTTTTTTTTTTTGAAGACAAGTTCCAGCAATATCTTTAGAGCCTATTAGCAAATCAGCAGCTGAAGTGAAAATATTGGAAATATCATACAATGTCACTTTCCTACCTTCCAAAACTTAATGGTTTTGTCATTAGTAGATAATAGAAAGAGGGCACCATTGGCTGTTTGGCACCATCTGATTTTGTTAATTTTCTCCTCTATTTCCAAGCTCTTGAGATAGTCAAACTAAAAAAAGAAAAGTGCAGGCACAGAGTGAGTACTAGAATAATATCAAAGCCATTAATCTGAAAAATAAAGAATTGTGCAGATTTAGGCAATGAAAAAAGATTGCCTCAGGTTCATGGCTCTGAAACTCTGTTTTATAACGAAACTCAGGATGCCTAGTCACTGGATTGTCCATTTTCTCCAAGTCCTTTCTCGTTCCTCCATTCTGTAAAGACAACATAAGTAACTTCCATAACCAAGAAACCAAAACTAATTCTGTACAATGAACAAAAAAACAGAATCCACATAGCACAAAAAGAACTAACATCTTTTCTATCTGTCCTCTCAAAAAGAACCACTCGACCACCTCGATCTCCAGTAGCAAGATGGTCGCCATTTTTATCGAATTCAATTGCTGAAATAATATCAACTGCAGAGAAGCAAAGCAACCATGTAGGGAAGATTAAGACCCAGGTGGCTCTTAAAATACTACAAGAACTAAAGCAATGCTGTATCTTTATGTTTATGCTATCAAACAGACTCTACATCAAACCTCACGAGTCGTAACTAATTATAAATTTACACAATCTCGTTCAATCATTTCCCAATTGTCATAATAATTTACAATGCACAAAATCGGCAATCTGTATGAGTTCACAAGCACCATTCGTCAAGCAACGTAAACCAAATACCACGCCTTGTAAATGGCCCAATCCTAGTTTTCATGATGGCAGGGACATAAAAAGATTATTTCCATCCATCATCCCGTGAATAAACTTACTTTTATACTAGAAGAGCTGACGCCGGTACTTTAATGCATGCAGTATAAATACGAACTTTGAGTTTGAACGCAGGTGCAAGTGTGACTTACCGTATTAAATTTCATATTACTTAAATTAACCGACAAAGAACTAATGCTGCATATCTCCATATAGAACTCTAAACTATTCTGCAACTGAAGCCCGCTTATCTCCCATTTCGAGCCAAAACAACGCACAACAAATTACACTACTAACTCGGATGGAAAATGAAATACTCGGAAACAATCTGGAACAGATCGAAGATGAGAAAACAAACCCTAATTGCAACTGATGCACAGTATAGCGATTGGATCGAACAAATAAAGCAAAATGGCATGCTCCACAACAGTACAATGTGTAAAAATACCTTCCTGTACTTCCTCGCCGGCGGTACGTTCACCAAACACCTGAGAGAATTTCCACTCAAGAGGCTGCGAGGAGGCCACCGGAGGTGTCATAGCTTCATCGCCACCTTTCATATCTCCGGGAAACTAATCCAACTAACCCAGATATAGAAAGGGTGGAAGAAAAACACAAAAAGAAGAAAATCCCACCAAATCCAATCACAGCAACAACCGATCGCGTTCTGGGTTTACATAACCGGAGCTGAAAAACTCTTAAAGAAAGGGAAAAAAGAGGGGAGGGAAGGAATCCGCTAGATTCCCGATTCAGCCATATTTGAGCATGGGAATGTGCAGAGTCTGTGTGAGAAACTTGAAACAGTTTGAATTTGTTGTTCCTGGAAGGTGAGAATCTAGAAACATGAAGTTGGAAAATTTATCAGAGAAAAAGTTATGGGATTGAAACAGAGTCAGAGCAAACCGTTCCTTCGGTTTGTAGAACCAAAGAAAACACTCCCCTCTGTAGCTCCTCAATACCTGGTTTCATTTTCCTTTTCTTTTTTCTTTTTTTTTATAAACTTTTGTTCTATATAATTTTCGAGGGTAATGATAAAGTGACTTGCACGTGTGAAATGGCAGGCTTCAAGGGTATTTATATATATATATATATATATATATATATATATATATATATATATGTGGTCTAAATACTATTTTGTTCGTTATGAAAAAAAACAAACAAAAGGAGCTTGTGTGTAGCCAAAGATTGGTTATAACCGTTTGTGTTTGGAGTGTATATTATTTCAATTTGGATTTAGATAATTTATATTTGGGATGCATACTTTGTTAGTTTGGATCATAAAATTTGTTTGGAGTCGAACTATTTAACCGAAATTTGTGTTTGAGTGAAGATTATTTTAATCCGAATTTAGGGTTTATTTGTTTAGATTGTTTATTTGTTTAACCAAAAGTTCCTAAATATGAGTTTAGGGTTTATGGTTCTTTTCGATTTTGTTGGTATATTATATAAGTAATAGAACCTTTAATATTATATTTTGTAAATAGAAAAAAAAAATTAAACCCACCCATCTCTTAAAAAGGTGTTAGATTTTAAGATACGTCATTCTCCATCCATCCGGTCATCTTAAAATGTATTGATATTATTGAATATGCACAAACTACATGAGACCATGATAAAAATTCATATCATTGATTAAGTAAGAAAGCTCCATATATATTTAGAGGAGTACAAAATAATTAATTATCTAACTAGGTAATATTGCACAAAAACATACATCTAAGAATGATAGTTGTCAAGTATATAGGTCATTACCACCATGACACACAAAAATATATTGTCAACTTATATACATGATTCC
The DNA here is from genome assembly GCF_027475165.1 of Benincasa hispida. Taxonomy (NCBI): domain Eukaryota; kingdom Viridiplantae; phylum Streptophyta; class Magnoliopsida; order Cucurbitales; family Cucurbitaceae; genus Benincasa; species Benincasa hispida. The sequence goes on along the minus strand of NC_143478.1, from coordinate 89,812,154 downwards.
CAAAAAAAAATGATAAGTTATTCTTCAAAAGTAGTTGACCAAAAATGTGTTTTCCAAAAAAAGCTTGCAATACTAAAATAAACTATTATATGAATTGAATTGAATTAAAATGCACAAATCTTTGTAAAAGATCCTCGGATGGAATTCTTATTCTATTCCATAGTTCAATTTTATGAATAACTTTTTTTTTTATATATACACGCAATTTCTTACTTTAAATTTTGATGAAACCCATGAAATAAGTTATGTATTAGAGCATGTTTGGATTGACTAAAAAAATAATATTTTTCAAAAATTCATTTTCATTTAAACATTTTTTTTATTAAAAATACTTAAAATAAAATGCTCATGTGGTTATATTTTCTTAAAAGTGTTTTTATATATAAGTTTGTTTGGTTTTCTACACTCAAGGTGTTTCTATTCATTTCAAATTACTAAAAAAAAAAAAAAAAAAAAAAAAAAAAAAAAAAAAAAAAAAAAAAAAAGAAGACTATTGAATCATGAACTAGTCATCGTAGTTGATTGCATATGTGATCATTAGAGATGTTAGTCACTGAAATCGGGTGTTGGAGAGGTGGTCTTCATTGGAGTTGGTTACTGGCTTGATTGTCAAAATTGGTCGCCTGCGAGTAGAATCATTGGAAATATTAGAGGGAGATAGTACATTATTTTAACGATTGAATTGTAAATAGTGCTATTATAGCAAAACAGGGGCTTTGAAAACCCTTTGATAGTCTTTAGTGAATGAAGTGTCATGTTGAATAAAAATGAAAGTTGAAAGCATGAGAATTGAGAACCAAAATGAACCAAAACTACAAGAATCAAAATAATATTTAAAGCTAATATTTTTTTTATTTAATTTAATGCACTTATTTTAAATTAAAAGGAATCTCTTTAGTATGAGCAAATTTTGTTTTTATTTCTATATTTAGTTGAAGGGTTCGTTTTAATATCGTCCATGGACAAATTTTGATCAATCACAAATCACCATGTCATTTCTTAAATTAACAACAAGATTACAAATTATCATGTTGAACTAATTAAAAGTTGACATGTGTCTAAATTGAAATTTAAGATAAAAGTTGGCAAATCTTTGTGATACCACGTATTTTTGTTATGACCGTTGAATCGAATAAGCTAATTTGATTCAATTGGGACTCAGGTTAAATTAAATCTAAAAATAAGTTTAATCCAATTAGTTGGGTCTAAGGGATAGGTCCACGGACAAATCAAGTCTAAACTCACATGGCCTTATGAGAACTCTTGTTCCTCTTTATTTTGGGTTCAAAAATTTAAGACTCTAGAAAGAATTTAGAGAAAATTCTTCAACTATCAGAAAAATCCCAAACTAAATACCCCTTAAAGAATAAAGTCTCTCAAAGATTAAAAGCATTCTTTCAAGACTTTAACTTCAAAACATTTCACACACTATACTTCCCAAGCAAAGTGGACACATTCAAGAGATCAACAAGTCAAATGTCGATCCAGCATATAAGATCAACATGCCCAAAGGTCGATCCAACCTACAAGATCAACAAGCTAAAGGTCGATCCAACAAACATGATCAACAAGTCAAGTTTCAATTTACAAGATCAACAAACCAAGTTTGCTCGAGAATGAGCACTTCAGTTCTCGAGTCAAATATACGTATGAAACAAAGAATCAGAGGACAGATACTATATATTGTATCTCATCTACATGCAAATCAATAAAATTCAACTTCATTCCACATGTTAAATTTCTTTTATTGAAAGCGAGTGTGACTTATCCTCAAAATCAAAACTAAGACTTAACTAAAATGAATTAGTTCTTTTTCCTTGAGTTCGATATTCAATGATATATGTTTTAACTAGTTGATTTGTTTGGGATGGCAAAAGTAAACATTTGTTCAACTTATACAAACTTAAATTTAAATAAATATACACCCTTTATGATAATTTTTTTTAATACATTGAAGATACATAGAAAATACAAATTAAAAGACATAAATGGAGAAGAAACTATGAGAATTTCTAAAGAAACCATTGTGTCTATCCCCTCTAGCAACTCTTCAACCATAATATCCATACTTAGTAAAGTTTAGTTAAGAGATTAGTTGTGTGGTTATTCCTTTACACCTTGGGAAACCATAGTCAAAGCTTGCAAGCTTCCAACAATTTAATTAAATTTTTCCATATTTAATATAATTTGTTATAAAGTATTTTATATTATGTTGTTATGTTATTTAATTTCTATTTATTTCCTATATATAAAAGTACAAATGGATCTCTTTTAATCTAATAGTATATAAGAATGTTTTTAATAGTATTATGGATGTAGCTAGAAATCCTAATCTAATAAATATTACAACCTCTATCTATCTCTCTATCTCTTTCTATTTCTCTCGATTTCGCAATATCCGACTCTATGTTCTTCTAAACTATCGTATAAAATATGTTATAGATTCAAATAAAATTTGTTTCGATCTAGAAGAACCATAGGCCATCATTGATTGAAGGATTTCCATGTGGCCACCCTCCCTTGTTTGTTAATCTCTTACAACTCAACATAATTTGGGGTGACACTTGATTATTAAATATATACATATGGTGTAGGAAGGTACCCTTGATTTAGGGATTTTCTGCAAATGTGAGATTGTTTTTAGAAAAATAATCTTAAAAGGGTATATTAAAAAAAAAAAGACATTTTAATATACAATGACATTTTTTTATTAGATGGTTTTTAGAAAATGATCTCTTTAAGAGATAGTTTATAATGATATAACTATATGAGTAAAGTTAATTGTCTTTTTTATTGATATGTATTGAAAAGTGGATTGTATTTTTTATTATAAACATTTTGTTGTATTTAATTAAAATAACTAAAAGATTACCCATTTTAAATGACAAATGTGTACTTAGAAAAAGCATCACATTAACATTTTTTTAATACTTAAACAAGAAAAAAGACAATAGTTTATTATTGATAATGATAAATAGTTGGTTCAGTCTCATTTCTTTTGGAAGGGAAAAAAAAAACTTCATTTTTCCAATATGAATTCAGTATATGGTTCCAACAAAAAATTGTTTAATTTTATTTCTTTTAGTTCAATACAATATTTGAGAATGAATTATTCAAAATTTTAACTTTTGATCGATACTAATTAATCTATGTTCAGGTTGACAAATTCTTTTTAATCAACCTAAAATGAAATTGAGCAAATGGCATAAGCTTATAATTACTTGGTTCTATATTTTGTGAATAAGTAGTATTTAGTTATGTACCAATTTTCTTTATATGTAATTTGTACTTCACGTACATTATGGAATTTCAACTGAGCTTGTAAAACCCAACTAATATTTTCTAAAAAAAAAAAAAAAAAAATCCCAACTAATATCTCTTATTTCGAAATATTATGGGTGTTCAAAAGAACTAATGACTTGAAGAACTCATTCAACTTAATCCAACATATACGTTTTGGGTTGGATTATAAACTTATTTGGATTAGATTAGGTTCAAATAATTGAAACTGTATGGACTTGGATTAGTTTTTTGATTCACCTAAAATTAATTTGGATTGAACTGATCCAACCCAAGCTTACCATTAAATTTTTTTTTTTTTTTTTTTTTGCTTACAATAAATTAGCTATATTTATGTTGATTTTTATTTAATTTCAAATTTCTTTTCTACTTGTTTATTCTTCAATAACTCTTAGGGGTTGTTTGGAGAACTGGGATATAATCAAGATTACTGGGAATCAGAGAAAGTGTTGAAAAACATGAGTAATCAAAGACGAAATGAAAATGAGATCGTGAAGCATAAAAATAATAATTTAAAAAAAAAAAAAGAGGATTGGATTGAAAACCGTCAGACTGAATGAGTTTTATGTAACAAATCAAGCCTAAAACGCTCAATCTAAACATTAGTTTTTTATTACATTACATTACAACCTCATCCATTATGGGCTACCAAACACCCTGATGTTTGTTTCAAGTGTTAGGATTGGATGAGTTAGGCATCCTAAGCCTAACCCTTGTTTGGGGCAAGGATATTTTTTTTTTTTTTTCTTTTAATTTAATCTAAGAAGTCTACTGGCCAACTTCCAAACACCACCATCAATGATCACCGTTGACCAACTCCAACTACCGTCAGCCAAACTCCAGCCGCCAACTCCGACGGTCGTTGCTGCTTCCGACAACCTTTTCGGCAAACATTTTTTTTTACTAAGTCATTCCAAAGAGACCATTAGTTTAATTATAATAATACTTTTTAAAATATGCTATTTTTCTTCTAATTATTTTTCCTTTTGGAATTTTTAAAATTATTATTATTATTAGATTATCTTTTTTTAATTCTTTTTCTTCCTTTCTTTGTTTAAATTAATATTTCCTTCATTTTATGAGATTTCATTTATTTTCCACTTTTTCTAGTTGAAAATTGATCACCTATCTATTGAAATATCAAGTATATGTCGAAATACTTGTAATATAGTGAAAAATGTAAATATACATCGCATATACCATGGTTTATTTTTTGGTATGTTTACAAATATGCTGATAAATGTAAATATACATCGAATATATTTTCCAGTATATAAGAAAATATATTATACAATGTTGAATGAGAAATTTTGGACAAATTACAAATTGTCACATTATTTTTCAAATTAATGATAAAATTTCTAATAATTGAATTTGGGGCTAATTAGACATGGATGATGTCCCAAATTGAAGTTGAAGACATAAATTGGCGAATCTCGATGATGCCATATGTTCGTCTGACAATTGGATTAAATTAATTATTTTGGTCCACTTGGGCTAAAGTCAAATCGAGCCCAAAAATATGTTTAATTTAACCTAAATTTCAAATAAGGTCCAAATCCAACTAATTTGGCTCAAGGGTCAGGTTCATCGACCAACCAGACTCAACCCACAAAACCCACCTGATAACTTTATAAATAGAGGCACTTTCTTCATTTGTTAGATGAGCAATTCTACATTCCGGAGAGTCTAAAGAGAATTCTTACATTCAAAAAACTCATTGACTTCTAAAGATTGTACCACTCCTTGAAGCTCAAGTTCTGAAGATACAAAGATTCTTCCAAGACTTCAACTTCAAAAGCATCACGTGCTCTGCTGATGCGTTGTGAATATGATGAAATTATGGTGTGTATTGTGATGGTGGTGTATGCGTTGTGCATGCAAGTTTTCCTAGCAAAATCCAAGTATAAATTCTACTAGGTTACCTGGTAAGCCCAGAGTCAAACATAGGGACTATGGAGACAATATGCGACGGTGATTTCAAATTCCTTTGCGGTAACAAATAAATCAATGATTTGGTTGGTATGTTTGTTTAAAATATAAATCCTATGCAGCAGAATTGAGAAAAGAGTTAATAACATGAAAGTTACAATGAGTATGCAAGGGAACGGGTTGAGAAAGGATTTAGCTAACACTTCCTAAGATTGCGTTCACATTATGCGATCATGCCACATACATACAACAACAAGTCATCTCTCAATGCAAATGTTATAGCTCCTAGTTTTAGGACGCATGCGATGTATACGATGATGTCTATAGGACTTATGTCTAAGCCTCTACTCTTGTCTATGCAATGATGAATGACATACATATACACAAGGCGACCGCATACTACCATAACCTATTTCTAGGGTGCATGCATTGTATGTTAGCAAACAGAGCTTATCTCTAAGTCTCTATCTCCTGCTTATGTGGTTCTAATCTTGCTTTCTGAAGTCTAGATTCTAACCTAACTCTCTCAAGTCTAGGTTCTTTCTTTAGACTCTCTCTCGAGTAGCTTTAAAGGGGTGATGGACGCATATATAAGACAAGATAATCACATACAATGAAGATCTTAGGTCATGTTAGCTAAGTGCTTCTCAATCCATTCGGACGTTTAGTTACTCATGCATAATGTAAAGAAAGTGAACAGATTTAGAGATGCAAATTTCCATTTTATAAATGAAATCAAGATACAGGATGACAATGGAAAGTAAAGGTAGGGAGTCAGGTAGCAATTTCTTGCTTCCTAAGGCTTTTAAAGAATATCCTTGCTTTCGCAAGAGTCAGCCCTCTCTCCGTTCTCAACACTTCCCAGCATTCACTCGAGCTGACCAGGAACGATCTTCTGGCATCTTCTCTCTTCTCTCGCCTCAGCCTTCTAAGTGTAAGAAAACTATGAACAACGGCTAACTATCTTCTGTATGGTGAACTCTCTATATGGCTCAGTTGGAAGAAAACCGAACTCTTTTAATGAAGGTGGACTTTGGTATTTATAGAGCTTCAGGGTGAAGAGCTTTTTCTCTCAAATGATTGCACTGATGGGATGTCATTAATTCTCTATCTGATGCGCCGATTAATTATCACCGAAAAGTTGAGTGTACTTGCTACAGTATGTCATTAATGGCTTGTCAACTAAATTCGGATTCGACCATCATCAGCTTTCTGTCCCATCATGATTTATTAAGCTTTCACCTTGATGCGCCGACTTTATGTGACCACCTTCTTGAACAGATTTTCGCGAACGTATACGATCGCATAGCCTTGCGGTCGCAATCTCTTAATATGCTCAGATGCTGAATTCCTTGGATCGCAATTTTGCCTTGCGCCAACGTATTTTTCTACACAAAATACGTAAATTAACTACTTTAATACGATGGACGCATGCGATCACAATGTTCCAAACTTAATGCTTTTGGACACGATTTTATATATTTTTACTATCGCAATCCTACATTGTTTTATATCTTTACGTTGTAGTAACAAGCATTTCTGCCTGTTATCATCTGCTTTCTCAAGTCAAGCGTACACATTCAATTTAGAGAGAATCAGATGATCAAGCACTAGAGCTCGAACCATATTGCATCAAATCAACACAAACACAAGTTCAACTCCACGAAACAAGTTTCTTCGGAAACCTCATACAAAAAAATTGGCACGCCCGATGGGACCTCTCTACCTCTCATCTCTTTCTCATCCAAATCACCAAATTAATAAATGGCACCAAAGAAAGCTACATCTAGAGCATCTTCTACAAGTGAATTCTATACGTGACTTGTTACCCACAATCATTCGAAAGAGACCATACAAGAACAAGAGTAAGGTTCCATCATCACATATAGCATTCTGAAACAATTAACTAAATCTCCAAGATGAGGGATCGTCATCAAGGAAAATTCCTTGTTTGATAACTTTGCCCTGCATCTAAGTGAGAAAAAAAAAAGAATCATATCCGAATGTAATATCTATCATGATGGCTATATAAAGTCGATGCGGCCATGGCAGAGATAGAGAGGAAAATAAATTTCCTCATGAATGCTGTCGAGGAGTAAGATGATGAAATCATTGTCTTAAGAGAACAGATACAGGCTCGTGAAACTGCTGAGTCGAGCCAAACTCCTACTGTCAAAACCAATGACAGAGGGAAAATCATGTTGCAAGAAAATCTATCATAACAATCTGTTGGAATGTATGCCCTAAAGCCTCATAGTTATATGTTATTTGAATCAATTGTTGATTAATTTTATATGCAATAATCAATTATACAAAGATCCAAGATTATCTTATGTGACTTAAACATGTATGTGGAGACATACAAGTTGGTCATATTTAAGGGATAATCTAAATGGTCTGTAATATGTAGATAAGATTGGGTTTCTTATCCTAGTAACATTACTGATATGACGTGTTTTGTAGTTGTTACAATTATTGTAAAGTACTCAAAATTATCTGATCTTGATCATTCATGTGGAGACATGTGAGCGGGATTATCCTATACAAAGAGCTTGTATAAGATCAAACCACAAAATGTATAATCTCTCTTTATAACACCATTGCTAGAAGAGATTTACATTTCACCAGGAGAACCATAGGTGATTTGACCTTAATTCTGAGTAAGTTGTGAACTCTGCCTATGAGGGCGGTCCTTTGATTTGTATGAATGAAAGTGGTCCTTTGATTTGTATGAATGAAAGTGGTCAGATTCCCGACTCAATAAGCCTACCATTTTGGGAATTCGTCTAATTGGGGAGCTAAGAACACAACTACACAAGAAGAAATTTACTCTTTCCCTATTGTTAGGGTAAGTAGATAAATTGCTCCCTTAAGAGCTGATTTTGGGACTTGAACAATAAGGCACCTCACCCTCTCCTGGCCCGAGAGGGATTCAATTATAGTTGGATTATGACTAATTATTCATTAGAGGGATTGGTGGTACTTAAGGAGTTAGATGTAACTACAGGAGTAAAACAGTAATTTCATCCAATTATACTTACGAGCAATTTGTAAAGGGTCAACGCACTGTTGATTAACTATATCCAATGGACACAAATATATATCTATAGTGCGAAGAGTGCAGTTGTTGGTATTTAGTGAAGTGACCGACAGTTAATGAATGTTGATTAATTTAATTAAAGAGTTTGATTATTTGATCAAGTATCAAGCTTCAATCTATAGGTTCATAAGATCCCCTTGTTAGCTCAATAAGGACTAATAAGAATCCAATTAATTTTGGTTTAATTTGAATTATTCAAATTAACTAAAGGAAAATAATTGTATAAGTTACAATTATATATATATGTCGATACATTATATATAGTTTTATGATAGAAATATGTATATTGGAATATGATTTAAACATTAGTTATATGAATATGATTCATATAGAAACTATATGTTAAAATTAATGTGAATGTGATTCATATTAAATTTATATATAGTTTTATGAGAAAAATAAATATTTGAATAAGATTCGAATATTATTTATATAAATATGATTCATATAGAAACTATATGTTAAAATTAATGTGAATGTAACTCATATTAAATTTATATAGTTTTATGAGAGAGATGACTGTTTGAATGTGATTCAAATATTACTTACATGAATATGATTCATTTAAATACCATAGGTTAAAATTAATATGAATATGATTCATATTAATACCATAGGTTATTTGAGAGAATAACAAACTATAGATTATATTATATGCGATATAAAATAAACTATAGATTATATGTTAGATGTGATATAATATATAGTTTAAATATATATTAAAGTGGTTAATATATTGTTCGGAGCTAAGTAGGTGTCGTTAGTTCTACCTAACCCGAAATAAATAATATTTGTAAAGCTCAACAACAACCTAAACTAACTTGTAGTTAAAGTGGAAGTAAGAGGTCGATCCACGGAAAAATGTTATTTAATCTTTTCCTTAACCAACCTTAACTATGAAAGCTATAAAATGAGGGTTTTTTATTAAAGCAAGAAACATACTAAAAATCAAAAGACAAAGGATAATTGGAAACAAGTATAGAACAATCTTGCTTCTAATCCAAGTTAGACGTTCAATGAAATTCTTATCATTGAATTCTATAAATTTAATTCACAATCGGATTAAGCTCGCAACTACCCACTTAACTAGATTAAACTAGTCTCTATAAAGGCGAACAACTAGATTAACGTTGTCAAGAGAGCGTCCTAATCATCAGTTAAGGTAGGATGGCCTTAACCCTAATCAATCGACATGCTTCTATCTCTATTGGGTTTGATAGCGGCCATATAGAAGAGAAAAACGCGCATTAAGTTCTAGGATTCAATTGCACCGATTAATTGTCAAGATAGCTTACTCAATTAACTAAATTTTCTTCAAATATAGTAATTAGTGCATCTTAGGTTAGCCATTAAATACACAATTACTATTGCCTCTTGTAGATCTTGGCTAGACATTCTATTGAACACATTAAAAACAACGCATTCAATCATGAGTGTGACAAAACCAAGCATCTAGGCTAAACATGCTCAAGATATAGATCATTCAACATGCTTCAAGAATTAAAAACAGATTCAAGAATGCTCAAATCAAATTGCAAATGATAAAGACAAGTAAAAAACTCAAAAGAATTTTCAAGAACTCTTGAAATAAAAACAAGATTGATTACTTCACAAATCCATAGACAAATTCATGAAGAATTACAAATTGTTGATTACAATCCAAAAAGAAATTAACATCTAAGCTAAGTAGGAAACAAAATTACTATAGAGACTAATTGATACAGAGAGAAATTCTAACCACCATTGAAATTGTGCTTCCTCCTTTGCAAAAAATGAAAGAAAAACTATTTATACTTGCAGGGTAGCATCGTGACGCTGAGGCTAGCATTGCAACGCTAAATCACAAAAAAAGCCAAGAAGCGTCGTGCTTGAGATGTGATGCTAGCATTGAAGCTGTGTTGCGTGAGGCGTGTGCGGGAGATGAATCGCGTCAAAATCCGGAGCGTTGCAACGCTCCCCTATTTTGCAGCAAAAGTTAGCTTTCTGTCTTCAAGCGTTGCCTGACGCTTCTTCTAAGGTCGTGATGCTGAAGCTCGATGGCATTTTGATAATTTATCTGATTCTCTTCAACTTTGTTGACTTTCTTGGTCTCTCTTTTTTTTTTTAATCATTTTTGGCCAAATTTCTCGGAATGACTCCTAGTCACCCCGGGACAGTTTCACCTATAAAATAGGCATTAAAAGAAAATAATCAACACAACTTTGGGGGAATTAACATAGAAAATATACGTCTTTTAAAGACCTATCATGTATATTAAATTTAAATTTTTTAATTTGACCCCACTACTAGGGTCAGGCTATGCATTTATGTACAATAAATGTAACCTTCTAGTAAGACATGCAAAAACCTCTACTAATTCTAGATGGTCATCAAGAGATAGTTTAACCCGACCTATCGTAGGTTAGTCGTACCCACGAACCTCTATTAAAATCCAGAAAGAGATCACAAACCTCTGGTGAATCTCGAAGGAGACACTAACCTCTAGTGAATCTAAAGAAACACTAACCTCTGGTGAATCTCGAAGGAAACACAAACCTCTGGTAAATCTCAAAGGAGACACCAACCTCTGATGAATCCCGTAGAAAACACAAATCTCTGATAGGTACATGTCTACGGTTAGGGGGTAACTATTACTAACATAAATATCATGCATCATAAAATAGAGTCCCACACATAACCCATAACATAAAGCTCATTCATTCTCATACATGTCATACAAGATCTAGATCATACCTATACATTCTTGTAAAATATCATATAAAATAAGGTCATGTTCATTCATAAATCAAACAGGACAGTCGTATGTCATATGTCCTCTCTAATCAGGCATCATGATTCATACAGTCTTAGAACCATCAAAATTATTCTTAATCTTATCGCCTGGCACAAAGGCGGTTCCAATAGCAAGATAACTTACCTCAAACTTAAGCCCAAATTTTAAACCAAGAAATTAAGCGTTTCGCTCTAAAAGAAACAAAAAAATCAACCAAGATTGTGGCTTGGTCTATTCCAAGCTTAGCACGGAGATACCAACCTATTCCTAACCCATAATTAGGAATTTGAGATCAAATTTTCAATATTTTAAACCATTTCAAAAAGTTCTACATTCATAATACTCACAAATCACGTGCCAAAATTCCTAAAATCAGCCCTTAAATTTGCTTGACAGTGGTTTTAGACACTCTGAAGCCTCGATTTAAACTTCATAACATAGTGAGTATCAATTAAACCAAGATTTCCCAAGAAAAACCCACAGAAACTCTAAGATCTAACCCAAACTCCAAATATGACGAGAAAGGGCTGAGTGGCAGTGGAGGCTGGTCGGATGGAAGACAGGGGGAAGCGAACAATGGCGGGAGCTTCAGCGACGCGGAACAGTTGGGTTTAAGTGGACGTGAACACCGATTAGAGGTAACGACATCAATGGAATTTGGCGTGGCTGGACGACTGATGTGAAGTGACGAACAGGCTTCGTGTTTCCGGTAGTAGGTGTGGATAGAAATGTCCACGGGGCAGGGTGAGGATGGGAAAGCCTTCCCCGTCCCCGCAAATTTTCCCACGGGGAAAAATTTTTCGCCTTTATTTTTCTCTAATTTTTTTTTTAATTTCAATTAAATATATTTTTTTTTACAATTCTTTAAACATTTTCAATGAAATTTTTATTTAAATGAAATATTATCAATTTTACTAATTAAAACAATAATACACATGCAATTTAAAAAATATAATTAAAATGCTAAATTCTCATAATTTGTAAAAATTAAAATTCAACATTTAGAGTATCCTATCTTAAACATTACAACATCTAAAGAATTAAAGTAATAAAAATCTTGAATTTAAATAATTAAAATATTTATAATTATCTTAATAAAGTCTACAAAATTAATATATATATATATATATATTAAAATTTTATAATTTATATACAAAGTCGGGGCAGGGCGTGGGAGGGGAATATATTCCTCGTCCCCGGCCTTGAATTGTAAATGGAGAAAAAAATTCCCCACTCCCTCCCCCATTCCCCCTGTATTCGGAGATTCCCCGTCCCGTTCGGAGCGGGTTCCCACGGGGCCCCGACCCTACAGATTTTTTGGACATCTCTAGGTGTGGACAGCAACTGAGTTGCTGAAGCTAGGGTTTGTGGTTCAAAAACGAAAAGAAATTTCAGAGGGGGTTGCACGTTACGAGAGAGAGAAAAAGTTTTACCTTCTTTTATTTTCTTGTTTTTCTCACTTAACTTTAATTTTATATATACATACATGTACATATATATATATATATATATATATATACATGTAAACTCTTTCCCTTTTCCTTTTCCAAATTCCAAAAATCAAAATCCATTTTGGATTTTAAACTCCAAATCTTTTTGGAAAAATAGATTTAAATCAACCCAATAAATCGATTTAATTTTAATTATCTGCTCCAAACATTTTTTAAAAATAAAAACCCAACCTCCCAATTTTAATACAATTTCCCAAACTAAATTAGAATTGAAATACATCTAAATCCTTCACAACTTAAGTTTAAATTCCAACTTCCACATCAAAGCAAATTTTTAAAACTGAATTATCCCTGCACAATAATTCAATTTAACTTCAAAACTCAAAATATCTCCCAAATATTTTCAAAATAAATAACTTTAAATACCTAACAAAATTTGAGATGTCACAAATACGACCCGCCTGAAATTTTCTTCCAAAAGAAAAGAGAACAAAAATGAGAAGATGGATGTTGGAGGCGAAAGGCGTTGCCTAACTTTGAAAGAAAGGCAGAAGAAGGTATACCTATTTCCTGATTTTGGTGTTGCAGATATGCTCGAGTCACTACTGGAAAAGCTACTTGTTCAGCTATCGAAATGCAAACGATCGGAGCCAGTAGGAAAAATAGATGATCCTAACTATTGCAAATATCACAGGGTCGTTAACCACCAAGTCAAAAAAATTATGCTAAATGAGCTAATTCTAAGATTGGCCCGTGAGAAGAAGATTGAGTTGGATCTGGATGAAGTAGCTCAAGCGAATCACGCTGCAATGGTGATGACTTCAAGTGCCTCAACATCAACTGTATTTTATGATGAAAGTGAAAGTTTAGTCCAGTTTGGGACCGTTGAACCAATAGATATTCGATTTCAGCAAGCGATCCCAATGACAGATTCTAACAACAAAGATGAGCATGTTGACGATGATGATGACAAGACATGGATCCATGTGACTCGTCGAAAAAAAAGAAAGTCAAGTTCTACCCAAAAAGAGTCATGCTCCAATCGAAGGTATAGAAAAGAGAATAAGACTCAAAAAAAAGAAGGAAAAAAAGAAGGCTTGGAAGCCTAAGCTCATGCAGGAGGAAGATGAGGATGTTCCTCAACATCAATGTTCAGTAACTTTGGTAGACTTTCTCCCAAGAAACTTTTATGAAAATTGTTTGAATGAAGTACTAGAAGTCTTTGCATGTCATGCTATCAACATAGTAGAAACTGTTGGAGTTTATGTCCTAAATCTCACATATCTTGTGGTTTGTAAAGACAAATTACATATCTAACAAAATAAGAAGTATTTTATTAACGTTTAGACTGCATTAATTCAATCCAATAAACTAAGATCCAAGATTATTTTATAAAACCTAAACATGTATGTGGAGACATACGGGTGGACCATGTTTAAGTAATAACCTAAATGGTATGTAGTATATGGATAAGATTGGGTACCTTATCCTGGTGACACTACGAATACGACCCATTTTGTAGATGTTACAATTGTTACAAAGTGCTACAAATGATCTGATCATAATCATTCATGTGGAGAAATGCGAGCGAGGAGAGTATTTTATACAAAGAGTTTGTATAAGACCGGACTGCGAAATGAATAATCTCTCTTTATAACATCGTTGCTAGAAAAGAATTATATTTCACTAGAATGACCATAGGTAACTTGACCTTAATCCTGAGAAAGTAGTGAACTTTGTCTATGAGGGCGATGTTGGGAATGTCCTAAAACTCGCAGTTCGTGCTTACTAAACATATTCTATTTTTGCAATAAAAGTATTATTTAGACTTCATTCAATAAAAGTGTTATTGAAATTTCATTTTGTTATAAAATCCAATAAACAAACCCATGGTTATAGTAAGAATATTTTAACTTTAAGTAGAGATATAAAGATGATCAAGTTTTAGTATATAGCTAAAAAGACCTATAAGTATATGAATGAGATTGGGTACCTCATCCTGAGGACACTATGGATACGGGCCATTTTTTATATTGATACAAACGACGTGATCCCGAAATCATTCATGTGGAGACATGCGAGTGGAGACATCCTATAAAAAAGATGTTTGCATAAGACCGGACCACGAAATAGTCACTTTTCTTTATAACAACCATTTACTATTAAAACTGACTATTTCAAATTGATGATCTAAGGCAACTCGATCTTAATCCTGAGTTAACTATGAACTCTTGTTTAATCGGGATTATCCTTTGACCTACATAGGTGAGAGTGGTTCAACATCACCACTCAATAAGCCTCCCATTTTGGGGATAAAAATCGAATAGATAGCTGGAGACATTATCTTGCAAGATAGAATTCACTCCTGCCCATCTTAGGATTAGCAGATAGGTTGTTCCCTTAAGTACTGATTCCTGGTCTTGAACAAAGGAGCCCCACCCTTTCATGACAGAGAGGGATATGGTTTATTAGTTGGACTATAAACCATTCGTTCGATAGAGGATCAGTGGAGACTTAAAGAGCAAGATGTATTTACAAGGGTAAAATGATAATTTTGACGTAGCTGTAAATACGAACGACGATCGACTTACTGATTATGTTTAAATCAAGTGGACAGAAATATATCTACAGTGAGAATAGTGCAACTATTGGGCTATAGTGGTATGTCTCGGTAGTTAACGAATATTGAGTAATTTGGTTTAAAGAGTTTAGCCAATTAATCTCAAATCATTGAAGCTCATGATTTGTAGATCCATAAGGTCCCTCTAATAGCTCGTACAAGATTATACCTTGGATTAGAATATTGAGTAAATTTGAAATATTCAAATTCAATTTAAGGTTTGGATAATTATATTCGATATAAGTAAACGTTTAAATTTATTGAAATTAAACGTATTTAGAAAGTTCAATATATTAAATATAGATTACATAAATAAGTATTCATGTTTGAACTAGGTGTTTTATTAATT
The DNA here is from genome assembly GCF_027475165.1 of Benincasa hispida. Lineage (NCBI taxonomy): Eukaryota > Viridiplantae > Streptophyta > Magnoliopsida > Cucurbitales > Cucurbitaceae > Benincasa > Benincasa hispida. Next base: position 89,796,629 of record NC_143478.1, on the reverse strand, counting down.
TAATATTTGATATTAAATTATTATTATTAATATTAATTAATTAAATTTGTTTAATTAATTTCAAAATTTGAATTTTTGTTTGATTTAATTAAGTTAAAAATTAAATTAAATTAAATTTGAAAAAATTGGTTTAAGTGGATTAGTTTAAAAATTTTTATTTTGAGTGGATTTTTCCATCTTTTAACACTTAACTCATTCACTTAGAGTCTTTTGAAGTGTCATTAGATTGATTAACTAAGTGCTTGCATGATCGAGCTGATTAAATACTCCTAATTTGATCGGTTTTAAATGATGCATCTTGAATTTTTTAAAGAAAATTATGTAGATAAATTGTTTCTCAAACCTTCTCCAAACTCACTTTCAATTCCTTCTCAATTCAGAGTTCCACCACTCAATGCAAGGCTGAGAATAGTAGAGAAGATACTCTTGGTGGTCTACTGAAGAAATTGAAGGTCGATTTCATAGAAATTATAAGGAGCAAGTGGAAATCATCAAAGGTATCCAACATGAAACCTTATTATTTGAAAATTTTATTTTTTAGCATGCTTGTTACTTAAATTAATATAATCAGAGTGCTTAATGATTATGTTAGCTTCTGTATTTTGCATGTTTACTCTAATAGGAGATCTTGATTTATATGGGTGAGAGTGACTAAATTAGCCAACTCAACAAGCCTACCATTTTGGGCATTTGTCCGAGTAGGGAGCTGGGAACACAGCTACACAAGATGGAATCCACTCCTTCCCGTCTTTAGAGAAAGTAGATAAATTGTTCTCTTAATAGTTGATTACGGGTCTTGAACATTGAGGCTTCAACCTCTCATTGGTCCGAGAGGTGTTAGTTTATAGTTGGACTATAAACTGTTTGTTCATTTAGAGGGATCGATGATGCCTAAGGAGTTAGATGTAACTACAGGAGTAAAATGATAATTTGACTCACCTGTAGTTACGAGCGATTTTTGAAGGGTTGACTCACTGTTGATTGGTTATATCTATGAACATAGAAATATATCTATAATACGAAAAGCGCAACTATCAATCTTTAGCAGAATGACCGGTAGTTAATGAACATTGATTAATTTAATTAAAGAGTTTAATTAATTAATCTTATATTATTGGAGCTTCTAACTTGTAGATCCATAATGTCCCCTTATTAATTCACTAAAGGAAAAGATGAATAACTTGAATTGTTCAAATCAATTGATGGAATAACATATTAATGAGATTAATATGATATGGTTAATTATAGATCTGATCTATAATTGGGAGAAAAATATTTTAATGGGATTCAAATGTTGGATTCTTATGAATTAGATTCATAAAGAATTAATTAATTAATTTTAAGAGGTGGAGGCAAATAAACATATGATGTTTATTAATTCATTAAATATATATTAAATTTGATTTAATATAGTTATTTAATTAATAGGCTTATGAATTAAATAATTGTTATTTAATTAAATTAGCCCTAAGGGTATTTTTAGAAAACTATGGAGAAGCTCTAAATATAAATTTATCATTATGCCCAAATTAGAAAAAGTGAATTCATTTTGGGGAAATAAAACCCTAGCCTCCAAATTAATCTCCTCTAAAAAAATTCTCTTTTCCATATTCTCTATTCTTCTTCCTCAACCAAGGTGTGAGAGACCACTCTTCTCCCCTTGGTTCCTAGAGAATAACGAAGTCTCATTTACGGCGGTGTCTATTGTTCGTTGGAGAATCGTTCCGGAGAAGACGACAAGGAAATCGTGAAGAGATTAGAATTCGATGAAGGTATGTGATATTCTTCTTCCCTTTTCTTCTCTCTTTTAAGCATGTTGAACTATAAGTTTATCCTCTATTTTGTTCTGTTTAGTTCCTGTTTTGTTTCAATTTAAACCAAAAACGCAAAATGTAAGGTGTTCATATGCTTTCACTCAAGATTTGATCCTTTCAAAAAGCAAGGATACTCCTTTAAGTTCATCAAAAATGGTGGAAGAATCAAATGACTTACCATCGTTCAACATGGATGACTCATTGTCATTTCCTCCAGCAATTAAGACGATTCTCATCAATGCGTTGTTAGAATCAAATGCATCTAGTGCTTCGACCTCTATGACGCGCATGTGTGCCTCTTACTGTACGTCCATAAGTTTCTCAAATGAAGGTCTGCTATTGGGATCAAACCTTCAAAATAATAGACCTTTGTACGTCTCAGGATACGTTCGAGAACAGAAGGTTGGTAAATTTTCATTGATAATGGATCAGCCGTCAATATAATGCCTAAGTCAACTATGAAACAATTAGGCATCCTGATGAAAGAACTATCAAACAACAAGTTAGTAATTCAAGACTTGAACCAAGGCAACCAAAAGGCAATAGGCATGATACACTTAGAACTCAACATAGGCGACGTGAAGGTTGATGCATTGTTTCATGTCATAAACTCGAGGATCACTTATAAGCTATTACTGGGCATCCTTGGAATCATGGAAATAAGGTGATAACTTCAACATTGCATCAATATTTCAAGTTCTATCTGGACGACATTAAGAAAGTTAAAGAAAACTCTAATCCATTCTCAGAAGCTGAGTCTTACTTTATAGATGCGAAGTTTTACTTGAAGAGTGATAGTGTTAATGAAGCTACGCCTATGGAGACCTCGTTAACAAAAGGTAGGGATGAAGTCAAGTCTAGATCATGAGCAGATGAAAAGAAAGAAACAAGCGTCAGAGAAAATTTCTTTAGCTCTAAAGAGAATAAGGTGGGTTTTACATTCTGTTTCATGCGATGAATGTTTGTAGATGTAATTGTTGATGGATGTTTCGGGATAGAACTATCTATTTAAAACTTTCTTTAATTTACAAATTTGATTTGTAAAGACCCCTGCGTTTTTTGGCATTAATGTTGAAATCGAGTGTATAATTTGTACGCTCGTGCTATTCTCGGGATGCTTCAAAGAATAGTTGCAGAGCGTTGTTTTGATGGAGAAGATGAAACAGAGATTCCAGATCGTGTAGCTGCAACTAAACGATCGGGTAGCTCTTGTTATGCGATCAAGTAGCTTTCGCTACACGATCATATGGCATTTGCTACAAGATCGCATAGCTAATGCTACACGATCGTGTAGAGTTTGCTACATGATCATGTGGCATTCGCTACAAGATTGCATGGTTGCTAACAAAGTGATCGCGCAGTCTTTCATACACGATCACATAGATGCTCTAAGCATGGTTGCTATCTACGCGATTGTGCAGTCTTTCATGCTCATCGTATAGTTGCTTGCTACGCAACCGCACAGTCTTTCATGCTCATCGCATAGTTTATTTGCTACACGATCAGCTGTAAGGTGGTTCATTGAAAGGCGGTTCAGTTTAGTAGTTCAAGGCCCACTTCACCTGTTTCGAACTGGTTGACTCAAATTTTTGTAATAGTTAACCTTTTGTTTTCTCCTTTTTAGAGATCCTATCTCGGTCCATCAACTGTTAGTGTAAATGTACATGGATGTATGTTTAAAATTGTATGTCATATAGTATGAAAACCCACCATAGGTTCTACATTTAATTTCATGCATCATTTATATTATAAGTGTTATAAATATGTATATGCATGATTTAATTTTATAGCATGCTCATGCATCATATAATACTATATGCTTGCATGCATAAATAACAAGGTCCTACATCATTTATATTATAATCGTTATAATATATAGTTTGAACGTATGCATGTGATGTATGTTATTTAATTTCATTACTTTGATATATATATATATAAGTGGTATGTATATGTAGTAATGAAATGAACATTGCATGATACATGACATCACTTTAGGTAATCTTATAAACATTATAATTTTATAAAGTATGTCAATCAATGTAATATAGGTTTTAATTTGTTTCATTTACTTTATAAGAGTTATAAATAAATGAAATTAGAAATTAAAATCAATAACCAAGAGTTGCGTACAAACTTAGGTAAAATCATTTTTTTAAATAGTTTAAAAATATTATTGAGATAGATCTAAGTTCACAAATTTCTAATGAGATTAGAAATTAGATTAATATTTTTTAATTGGTTTAATAGGATTAAATTAATTTAATTAAAAGATTAAATTGGTACCAAATATATCTATTAGGGACCTTTTGTCTAAGGCGGGTTCTGGCTAGGTTCGGGTACTTAAGCTGACGGAAACGGAACACCCCTACCTAGAAACCTACCTAGAAAGGTGAATTAGATATATTTACTACAAGCATGCAATTGTTGATTAACATTTGTTAAAGTGTTTAACGAATATTGATCAAAATTGTTTAACTTTCCAAAGTAAGTGTTACTTTTGGGCAAACTTAAACAATCACTTAGTAAAATTAGCCATATTTTTCCTAAGTAAATTAAAACCTAGGTTGTTAAAATACTTCGTGGGAGGAAAAGATGTATATGATACGTCATTTTTTCACTCACGTTTCACCCTTAATATTCACACCGTGAGACTCATGCTTGGCCATGAGGTGCCCTGGGAGCATCCCCATTCGGATGGTGTTTGCATGGGTCAATATCAAGGTGAATGGAGAGAGTATTTATAGTAAGTGGGAGAGGGATGTCTGTCAACATGTCCTACGGTCTCTTACATTGGTTTGCACTGCTTCTTGCACGACCTTGAGGCGCTCTGGGAGCGTTACCCTTCAGATGGTTTGTGTAGTTGGTCAATATCAAGGTGAACTCCAGAAATGAATAGGAACACTTTAGTTTTTTCCCCCAATCGATTTTTCCCTTGGGTTGGCTTATTGGGGCGAAACTCTAGGATCTAAAATCAAGGGTCACACTTATGGAAAATATTATTAAGCAAGTTAATGATTTTTAGACCAAATAAATGATGACTGATCGTTATAGGAATAAGAGTTATTCTGGTGTAATGATCAATTGAGAGTGTTTCAATTCAGTTAAGGGAGAAACTGACTACCTTTCAGTAGCTTTTGTCCTAAATCACTGAAGCGTCATTGCAAAATTAGATGTTAAATGGGGTTCATTTAGATTTTGCTAAAACTGGTTGGATTTTTTTTTATAAGAGTTATGCTAAAATCTAATGTAGAATGATATGTTTGTTTTTTTTTCAACAAATATGTCAAATAGCGATTTTCCGTTAGTTGTCTTTTCTAGTTTGACCGATTTTACTTGCACGACATGGAAAGAATCCATTAAAATGTTTTTCGTGGTAAACGACCTTGAAATTGTCATGAATGAGGATTGTCCTCAAGTCTCAACCCCTGATGCACCACAAAATGTTTGTACTGCATATGAGGTGTGGATGAAGGCTATTTCGAGGGCCCGAATTCACATTTTGGCAAGCATATCTGATGCGTTGGTCAAAAAGTTTGAGAACATGGTCATTGCACATGAGATCATGGAAGCAATGTGAGAATTGTTTGAACGTAAGTTTTCACGATTCAAACAAAACAGGATTGATGATAATGAAACCAGTAGTGCCAGATCCTAAGATAATCTCCAATCCATATTGAATATCAAGGGACTATCACAGAAAGAAATTGTTGCCAACTTTGATCAAGTTCATCGATGAGGATTGTCCTCTGAAATGAAACTCGGAGTTTATGATTTGGGTTCTGGAGCTGATCCCAATACTCTCTAGAAAAGGAAAAACTCCAAAGAAAATTAATATGATTTATTTGTCTTTGAGACGTGCTTAGTAAAGAATGATGTTTCTTCCTGGATAATTGATTCAGAAGCTACTAACCACGCATGTTCTTCCCATCAAAGATTTAGTTCCTGGAAAAAGTTGAAAGTTGGAGAGATGACTCTTAGAGTCGGCACTGGTGAGGTCGTTTCAGCTATTGCAGTAGACAGGCTTAAGTTATTTTTTAATAAGAAACGATATATGTTATTAGATGACATATATGTAGTTCCTTATATTAAAAGGAACCTAATTTCTGTTTCCTGTGTGATTGAACAAAATTATTCCATATCATTCTCTGAGAATAAAGTATTTATTTTTAAGAATGGAATGGAGTTAGATTTTGGTTCAATGGAAAATAATTTATATATACTAAAGTCGTTAGTCATAAAAGTTGTGCTCAATACTGAAATGTTCAAAACAGTAACAACTGTAAAAAGACTGAGAATTTCTCCTAAAGAAAATGCCAATATTTGGCATCTAAGGTTAAGTCGCATTAATCTCAAGAGGATTGAGAAGTTGGTAAAAAGTGGACTTCTAAATGGTTTAGAAGAAAACTCTTTACCAATATGTGAGTCATGCCTTGAAGGAAAAATGACCAAATGGCTTTTTACTGGAAAAGGTTATAGAGCCAAAGAAACCTTGGAACTTATATTTTCAGACCTCTGTGGTTCGATAAATGTAAGAGCACGAGGTGGGTATAAATATTTCATCTCTTTCATAGATGATTATTTTAGATTTGGGTATCTATACCTAATGCAATATAAGTTTGAAACTCTTAAAAAGTTCAAGGAGTACAAGACTGAAGTTGAAAACTTGTTAGGTAAAAAGATAAAAACACTACGATCTAATCATGACGCAGAGTATATGGACTTAAAATTCCAAAACTATATGATAGAACATGGAATCACATCCCAACTCTCAGCCCCAGGTACACCTCAACAAAATGGTGTATCAGAAAGGAGAAACAAAACCTTGTTGAACATGGTTCAGTCTGTGATGAGTTATGCTCATCTTCCTGACTCGTTTTGGGGATATCCAGTAAAGGTTGCAGTTTATATTTTGAACAACGTTCCCTCAAAGAGTGTTTCTGAAACACCTTTTGAGTTATGGAGAGGTTGTAAAGGTACTTTATGCCAATTCAAGATTTGAGGATGTCCAACCTGAAGGAAATCGAAACGATGATTTTCGTGAACAGCGGAAGCAAGACTATTCCAAATTACAATCATGAATCAACAATGTAAATCGACTTTAAACCAAACGATTATGCAAATATACAGAGAAATTACAGCATGAACATCAAAAGTACATAAGGAAAAACTGTACTAACCAAGGCAGAAGCGTTTCCATGCTCTGAAGCGCACTCTAATTGATCACAGCAACCACGAGCACCCGATCTACACGACCGCAACACCACACGAACACAGCACAAACTCTTCGCGCTCGTTCTAACCGATCTCCACGGTCACGAACTCCTCCACAACAACGAACGGCCTCTGGAAAACCTTGACGGTGTCGAGTTGAGTCTGACACCACCAACAAGGCGACCTTGGTATTCTCGGTGTGAGAATCCAGAGGGTGGGCTCTGTTCGGACTTAGTGTGAGGCAGATGAACGGAGGAAAGAACGATTGCATACACGATTGGGCAAGTGGGAGAAGTCGGAGACCTATCGTATAGGTCGATGCCCAATCGTTTAGATAAAACTATGCAACCGACTAGCAAAAGCTATGCGATCGTTTAGCTCTATCGTCTAGCTCGGTCGATTCTACACGATCGTTTAACTTGGGCCATCGATCATCTAGCAAAGCTATGCGATCATTTAGCTAGCACCTGCACGATCATTTACCTAGCCCAGCCGTCGTTTAGTAAATCTGTATTTACTTGACGACTTTCATGAGTTTCTTTTCACCGGAGAGAAAACTCAAATTATTTTCAAACTTTTTTTTTTTGAAACCTTTGTAAAAAAACTCTTTTTCAAAATAGGAAACCGATTTCCTTTTAAACTCACGGTTACCATGATCAATAACCACCCACTACATTTGGTTATTTAAAAGCAAAAATATTAATTATCTAATAATTAATATTATTATAAATATAAATGATAACCAACTTATCATACTATATTTATAACCTATGGTTTTAATATTTCATCTCATGAAACATATAAACCATAGTTCTTTTCCTATCCCATAGTACTTAATGTAAATCTCATTTACATCAATCCTCCACTAGATGTATCTTATACATCATACTGATTATATCATAGATAATCCAAATACCTCTTGTCAATTTGAACATTTCAAATTAACACCAATAACTGATCCTTCAACAGAATCCAAGCTACTAAGAGGACCTCATAGACCTGTAGATCCGAAGCTCTAACGGTACGTGAATAACTGAGTAAACTCTTTAGTCACAGGATTCACCATCCTTAACTGCCAAACACTCCACTAAAGACCAACAGCTGAACTCTCCTCACTACAGATATATTATGTGTCCATCTTAACCAATCAGTAGTGCGACAACCCTTCACAGATTGCTCGTAAGTACAGTTGGGCCAATAACCGTTATGCCCCTGTAGTTACATCTGTCTCTTTAAGTACCACAGATCCCTCAAATGAACATAAATCATAGTTCTACTATGACTGAGTCTTCTCTTCCAAAGAGAAGCTGCGGACACTATGTTCAAGCCCCGGAATCAGCCCTTAAGGGAGCAATCTCTCTACTTATCCCTGCTTCGAGAAAGGAGTGAATTCCATATTGTGGATTGAGTTCCCAGCTCCCAGATAAGACAAGTCCCCAAAAAGGTAGGCATGTTGAGTTGGCAATCTGGCCACTCTCACCCATACTAATCAAAGGACCGCTCTCAAAGGCAGGAGTTCACAAAACACTCAGGATTGAGGTCATGTCACCTATGTTTGTTTAGGTGAGATTAAAGTCTCTAGTATCAACGGTGTTATATACAGAGTCTAGTCATCTCGTGGTTCAGATCCTATACAAACTATTTGTATAGGACACCTTCGCTCCACGTCTCCACATGAATGGTCTAGATCAACCATTTGTAGTAGTTTACAACACTTGCAAACCTCTACAAAGCGGGTCGTATTTGTAGTGTCGCCAGGATCAGTTATCCCACCTTAATCCTTATACTACAGACCGATTTAGGTTATCACTTAAGGCTTGATCCACTTGTATATCGCATATATATGCTTAAGTTCACATAAGATAATCAAGGAGATTTGTTTATTGGATATGAGTAAATGCCAGAATTAAATAACATTTATTTCATTCACTTAACAATGTGCATCTTTACAAAACAACGAGACTCCGAGAGAATTAGGACACCAATCCTAACAATCTCCCACTTGTCCTAATGACTCGGGAGACTAATGTACAATACAATATAAAAATGTACAATATACAATAAACTAGGGCATACCCCAGTATCATCTCCCACTTGCCCTAGACAAGATGTTGCATGTCCCGCAGACCCAAACTCTCCAAGTGACCCTCGAACACTTTAGCCGTGAGGGCCTTTGTAAAGGGATCGGTAATGTTGTGCTCCAATGCGATCTACTCGACTATCACATCACCGCGACGCACAATCTTCATGTTCAGGTGAAATTTTTGTTCTATGTGCTTATCTCGACAATGACTCCGAGGCTCCTTCGAATTTGCCACAGCCCTGCTGTTATCACAATAAAGAGTGATAGATAAATCTATATTTGGAACAACTTCCAAATTTGTAAGAAACTTCCTCAGCCAAACAGCCTATTTAGCTGCTTCACAAGCCGCTACGTATTTGGCTTCTATAGTGGAGTCTGCGATGCATCCTTGTTTGATGCTTGGCCAAACTACAACCCCTCCATTCAGAGTAAACATTGACCCCGATGTTGATTTGCGAGAATCTCGATCAGTCTAAAAGTCAAAGTCCGTGTATCCTGTAAGGATCGGATGCTTATCTCCATACATAAAAGATACTTGAGGATCGTCTTGACCGCCATCCAGTGATCAAATCCTGGATTGGATTGATACCGACTGACAATCCCTACTGCATAGAAAATGTCGGGTCTGGTACACAACATTGCATACATCAAGCTTCCTACAGCAGAAGCATAGGGAATCTGTCTCATCTTCTCAACCTCTTGAGGTGTCTTAGGACATTGATCCTTAGACAGAATGATTCCATGCCTGAAAGGTAACAAACCCCTCTTGTAATCCTGCATCTTGTACCTGATCAATATTTGATCAATGCATGCTGCTTGAGACAGGCTAACCGTTTATTCTTGCGATCCCAAATGATTTGGATCCCGAGAACATACTGTGCCTCACCCAAATCTTTCATTTGGAACTGGTTAGCTAGTCAACTCTTAATGTCAGTCAGATATCCTACATTATTCCCAATGAGTAGGATATCATCCACATACAGTACCAGGAAAGCTACTGAGCTGTTGATGATCTTCTTGTAAATACAAAGCTCATCAATGTTCTGGTCAAAGCCAAACGATTTGACAGCAGTGTCAAATCAGATGTTCCAAGATCGAGATGCTTGTTTCAGCCCATAAATGGTCTTATTAAGCTTGCAAACTCTTTTCTCTTGATCTGGAAATACGAACCATTCAGTTGAGTCATATAGATGGTTTCCTCAAGATTACCATTCAGAAAGGCAGTCTTGACGTCCATTTGCCATATTTCATAATCATAAAATGTGGCTACGGATAGGAGAATCCTGATAGACTTTAGCATGACAACAGGTGAGAAAGTTTCCTCATAGTCAACTCCTTCAACCTGGGTATAATCCTTTGCCACGAGTCTAGCCTTGAAGGTTTGCACCTTTCCATCTACACCTCTCTTTCGCTTATAGATTCATTTACACCCAATAGGTCTTATCCCATCGGTGGATCAACAAGCTCCCAGATGTTGTTGAAGTACATAGACTCTATTTCCTGGTTCATGGCCTTAACTCATTCATCTTTGCCAACATCCTCCATTGCTTTCTTAAAAGACAATGGATCCTAAACCTCATCATTCGTAATGACATTTTGGCCTTCAGTCAAACCCACGTAGTGATTTGGTGGGTCATAACCCTCCCACTACATCGAGGCAGTCTCAACTATTGAGCTGGTTGACTAGACATCCCGACCTCAACAACTCTTGTTGATTCATCGATCTATTCAACAACTCTTGTTGAACCCTTAGCAGTCTCAGTCTCACTTGAGATCTCACGTAAAATGAGCTTACTTCTTGGCTTATGATCCCTCATGTGATCTTCTTCTAAGAAGATAACATTAATGGAAACAAACACTTTGTTCTCATTCGGATCATAGAAGTATCCTCCTCTCATTTCCTTGGGATAGCCCATAAAGAGGCAAACCTTCGAACGCGATTCTAACTTCTTTGGGTTAGTCACTAGCACATGTGTCGGACAGCCCCAAATCCTGAAATGGCGTAAACTACCTTTATGGCCTCTCCATAACTCAATAGGTGTTTAGGATAGAACATGCAGTCTACACTGCATAACCCTAAAACGAGTCTGGAAGATGAGCATAACTCATCATAGACCAAACCATGTCCAACAATGTCCTATTTCTCCTTTATGATACACCATTTTGCTAAGGTTTACCTGGGGCCGAAAGTTGGGCCAAAATCCCATGTTCTATCATATAGTTCAGGAATTGGAGGTCCATATACTCTCCACCATGATCAGATCATAGTGTTTTTATCTTCTTACCTAACAAGTTTTCAACTTCTGCCTTATACTCATTGCACTTGTCAAGAGCTTCAGACTTACGTTGCTATAGGAAGAGATACCCAAACCTTGAATAATCAACTATGAAAGAGATGAAATATTCATACCCACCTCGAGCTCTAACATTCATCAAAACTACAGAGGTCTGAATGTACAAGCTCCAAGGCTTCCTTGGGTCTGTAACCTTTTCCAATAAAAGGTCATTTGGTCATCTTACCTTCAAGGCATGATTCACATACCGGCAAGAAGTTTTCTTCTAAACTCTTTAAAAGTCCACTTTTCATCAACTTCTCGATCCTATTGAGGTTGATGTAACCTAACCTTAGATGCCAAAGATGGGCGTTGTCCTTTTGAAAAACCTTTGGTCTTTTAGCTGTCGTTGTCGTACTGAACATTTCAGTGTTAAACAAGGCTTTTATGACTAACGACCTTAGTACATATAAGTTATTTTTCATTCCATTCTTGAAAATAAACACTTTATTCTCAGAAAAGGAGACGGTATAGCCTTGTTCAATGAGACAAGAAACCGAGATTAAGTTCCTCTTAATATGAGGAACTACAAAAATATTATCCAGTAACAGATAACGTTTCTAGTCAACAAATAACTTCAGTCTACCTACAACAATAGCTGAAACAACCTCACCATTACCGACTCAAAGAGTCATCTCTCCCTGTGGCAACGTTTGCCAGGAACTAAATCCTTGGTAAGAGAAACTGGCATGATTGGTAGCACCTGAACCTAGCATCCAGGCAGAATCATCATTCTTTACCAGACATGTATCCAAGACCAATAAATCATATTTACTGTCTTGTCTCCTCTTTTGGAGAGTAGTGGGATGGAGGTCGTTTGTCACGAAATTTGTTTCACACGATTCTTTCCACTATAATAAATTGGTCAGTTTTAAATACTTTAAACGGAAATATTAACGAGTTGCTAAAAAGAAAAACACATTGACCTACGTTAGGTTTTAAGCAAATACCCGTTGTAAAACAAAACAACATCCAATAAGGTTTTAGCAAAACTAACATGAACCCTATGTAACATCTAGTTTTGCAATGATGCTTCAAAGGTTTAGGACAAAAGCCACCGAAGAGAGGTCAGTTATCCCTCCTTTGAATTGAGAAGATCTCAACCAGTCATTAATGCCAGAACAACTCTTGTTTCTATAACGACAAGCCATCATTGATTTGGCCAAGAGATCATTAACTTACTTAACAATCTCCCGTAAGTGTGACCCGCCATTTTAAGCCCTAAAGGTCCGTCCCAAAAGGCCAATCTGAAGGGGGAAAAATTCGATTGGGACAAAACCTAAAGCGATCCTATCAATTTCTGGAGTTCACCTTGATATTGACCAACTGCACAAAACCAATCCGAAGGGGCTACATGACAGAGACCCTTGATATTGACCAACTGCACAAAACCAATCCGAAGGGGCTAATGTAAATCTCATTTACATCAATCTTCCACTAGATGTATCTTATACATCATACTGATTATATCATATATAATCCAAATACATCTTGTCAATTTGAACATTTCAAATCAACACCAAGAACTGGTCCTTCAATAGAATCCAAGCTACCAAGGGGACCTCATGGACTTGTAGATCCGAAGCTCTAATGGTACGTGAATAACTGACTAAACTCTTTAGTCACGGAATCCACCATCCGTTAACTGTCAGGCACTCCACTAAAGACCAACAGCTAAATTCTCCTCACTATAGATATATTATGTGTCCATCTTAACCAATCAACAGTGCAACAACCCTTCACAGATCGCTCGTAAGTACAGCTGGGTTAATAACCATTATGCCCCTGTAATTACATCTGTCTCCTTAAGTACCACTAATCCTCTAATGAACATAAATCATAGTCCTACTATGACTGAGTCTTCTCTTCCAAAGAAAGCTGCGGCCACTATGTTCAAGCCCCGAAATCAGCCCTTAAGGGACCAATCTCGCTACTTATCCGTGCTTCAGAAAATGAGTTCCCAGCTCTCATATCAGACAAGTCCCTAAAAAGGTAGGCATGTTGAGTTGGCAATCTGGCCACTCTCACCCATACTAATCAAAAGACCGCCCTCAAAGGCAGAAGTTCACAAAACACTCGGATTGAGGTCGTGTCACCTATGGTCATTTAGGTGAGATGCAAGTCTCTAGTATCAATTGCGTTATATACAGAGTCTAGTCATCTCGTGGTCCAGGTCTTATACAAGTTCTTTATATAGGACACTCCCGCTCCACGTCTCCACATGAATGGTTTGGATCAACAATCTGTAGTAGTTAACAACACTTGCAAACCTCTACAAAGTGGGTATATGCATAGTGTCACCAGGATTAGGTACCTTAATCCTTATACTACAAACCGATTTAGGTTATCACTTAAGGCATGATCCACTTGTATATCACATATACATGCTTAAGTTCACATAAGATAACCAAGGAGCTTTGTTTATTGGATATGAGTAAATGCCAGAATTAAATAACACTTATTTTATTCACTTAACAATGTGCATCTTTACAAAACAACGAGACTCCGGGAGAATTAGGACATCAATCCCAACACAACCCATGTGTTTATGGCAAACCCCAAAAAGTTGGAACTTCGTTCAAAAGTGTGCCTATTTGTAGGTTACCCCAAGGAAACGAGAGGTGGATACTTCTATGATCCAAGTGAGAATAAAGTGTTTGTATCGACAAATGCTACCTTCTTAGAAGAATACCACATGAGGGATCATAAACCATGGGGTAAACTTGTTTTAAGTGAGATTTCTAATGAGACTACTGAGACTTCAACAAGAGTTGTTGAACAGGTTGATAGATCAACAAGGGTTACTGATGTCAGTCCATCTAGTCATCGATCTCAAGAGTTGAGATTGCCTCGACATAGTGGGAGGGTTGTGAACCCACCTGTATGCTACATGGGTTTAACAGAAGCCCAAAACATCATATCTGATGTGGAAGGTTCATCTAGTCATCCTGTCTACTAGAAAATATGTACATAATATCTTTTGAATCTAATGAAATATTTGTTTTTTCAAGAGGTGTTCATATTTATTCTGCAAGAGTCGAAAATAATATGTACATATTAAAACCAAATAAAGCAAAGGTCGTTCTAAATATAGAGATGTTTAAAACGGTTGAGACTCAAAATAAAAGACGGAAAATTTCTCCTAATGCATATCTTTGACACCTCAGACTTAGTCACATTAATCTCAACAGGATTGAGAGACTGGTTAAAAATCGTCATCTAAGTCAATTAAAAGATAGTTCTTTACCTCCATGTGAATCATGTCTTGAGGAAAAAATGACAAAAAGATGTTTTTTCTAAAAAAGGTCTTCGTGCTAAAGAGCTTCTCGAACTTATACATTCAGACCTATGTGGTCGGATGAATGTAAAAGCATGAGAAGGCTATTAGTATTTTGTACATTTACTTAATAAGTCACAAGTTTGAAACTCTTAAAAAGTTCAAAGAATTTAAGACCGTGACAGAAAATTTTTTAAGTAAAAGATTTAAAATATTTCGATATGATCGATGTGATGAGTATATGGATTTACAATTCCATAACTATCTAGTAAATCATGAATTCAATCCCAGCTCACAGCACCTGGAACACCACAACAAAACGGTGTTGCAGAGAGGAAAAATTGAACTTTGTTAGACATGGTCCAATCAATGATGAGTTATGCTCAGTTACCTCAATCCTTTTGAGGGTATGCCGTACAAACTATAATATATATTATGAATGTTGTTCCTTAAAAAAGTGTTTCAGTAACACTGCATGAATTATGAAAATGACGTAAAACTAGTTTACATCATTTCCGTATCTAGGGTTGTCCAGCACATGTGTTGATACAAAATCCTAAGAAACTAGAAACACGTTCGAAGTTATGCCTCTTTCTAGGATACCCTAAAGAAAAAAAATGAGGACTATTCTATGATCCCCAAGAAGACAAAGTGTTTGTATCGACAAATGCTATATTCTTAGAAGAAGATCGTGTTAAAAATCATCAATTTCACAGTAAACTAATATTACAAGAAATGACCAAAGATGCTGTAGAAAAATTAATAAGAGTTGTTGATCAAGCTGGTCCATCAACAACTGTTGTTGCCCCGTCACGTTCTTCTTAAGAGTTGAGTATGCCTCGACGTAGTGGGAGGGTTATTCAGCAACCTGAACGCTATATGGGTTTAATAGAAACTTAAAATATCATACATGATGATGGTTTAGAAGATCCATTAACCTTTAAAAAGGCAATGGAAGATGTTGATAGGGGACATTGGATAAAGGCCATGGACGTTGAAATGGAGTCAATGTACTTCAATTTTGTTTGGGAACTTGTAGGTCAACCACATGGGGTCAAATCTATAGATTGCAAATGGATCTACAAAAGAAAACGAGACCAATATGGCAAGGTGCAAACCTACAAAGCCAGACTCGTGGTAAAAGGTTTTACCTAAAGAAAAGTTACGAAGAAACCTTCTCTTATGTTGCCATGATAAAATCTATAAGAATACTTCTATCCATTGCTACATATTATGACTATGAAATATGGCAAATGGATGTTAAAACAGGTTTTCTGAACAGTCATCTTGATGAAAGTATTTTTATGTCTCAATCAGAAGGATTCATCGAACAAGGACAGTAACAGAAAGTCTATAAACTTAAACGATCCAGTTATGGGTTAAAGCAAGCTTCAATATCCTGGAATATAAGATTTGATACTGCGATCAAATCTTATGGCTTTGAACAGAATGTTGATGAACCTTGTGTATACAAGAAAATAGTCAACAAGACTGTAGAATTCTTAGTACTTTATGTTGATGATATCTTGCTCATTGGAAATGAGACAAGCTTCCTTGCTGACGTAAAGAGATGGTTAGCAACACAGTTCCAAATGAAAGATTTAAGTGATGCTCAATATGTTCTAAGGATACAAATTTTTTGAAATCGAAAGAATAGAACCCTAGCACTACCTCAACTATCTTATATTGACAAGATGTTGTCAAGATATAATATGCAAAATTCCAAAAAAGGTACATTGCCTTTTAGACATGGAATTAATTAAAGGAATAGTGTCCTAAGACACCTCAAGATGTTAAGGAAATGAAAAGAATTCTGTATGCATTTGCAGTTGGGAGTTTGATGTACGCAATGTTATGTACACATCCTGACATATGCTTTGCAGTTGGAATCGTCGGCAGGTTTCAATCCAATCCAGGACACAGTCATTGGACTGCTGTCAAAAACATCCTCAAGTATCTAAGGAGAATGAGGGACTATATGTTTTTGTATGAACCTAAGGATTTTATCCTTACTGAATACACTGATTTTGATTTCCAGATTGACGTAGATTCAAGAAAATCTCTTTAAGATCAGTTTTCACTCTAAATGGAGGTGTTATAGTTTGGAGAAGCATTAAACAGAGTTGTATCGTTGACTCCACTATTGAAGCAGAATACATAGCTACATGTGAAGTCGCTAACGAAGTAGTATGGCTACGCAAATTCTTGGCTGACTTGAAAGTAATTTCAGATATGCTCCTACCCATCACACTATATTATGACAATAATGGTGTTGTTGCCAACTCAAGAGAACCAAGGAGTCATTAACGTGGAAAACATATTGAGAGAAAGAACCATCTCATCAGAGATAATAGTACACCGAGGAGACGTGATCGTTACGAAGATAGCCTCTGAAGACAACCTTGCTGATCCATTTACGAAAACCCTTTCGGCTAAATTGTTCGAGGGCCACCTGGTTGGACTAGGACTCCAAGCAACGTAATCTAGGGCAAGTGGGAGAATAGCTATGGTATTAGAGATGCCCTAGTTTATTGTATTTTTCCTCTATATTTCTCAACATTGTATTGTATATATTTATTCTCACTGAAGTTTTAGTCCAAGTGGGAGATTGTTGGGAATGTCCTAGAACTCTCAGTTCATAAATTTTGTGTTAAAACATTCTATTTATCAATAAAATATTATTGAGTATCTTATTCGATAAAATTGTTGATATTGCATTCTATTATGAAAATCCAATAAACATATCCATGACTATAGTATGAATACTTTAACTTTATGTAGTGACATAAGCAGGATCAAGTCAATAGTATATAGCTTAAATGGTTTATAAGTATATGGATGAAATTGGGTATCTCATCCTGGTAACACTATTGGATGCAGCCCATTTTGTATAAGTAATACAAATGACGTGATCCATGGATCATTCATATAGAACATATGAGTGGAAGCATCCTATGCAATGAGTTTGCATAAAGACTAGACCATGAAATAGTCACTTTTCTTTATAACGGCCGTTTACTGTTAAAACGAACTATTTCATGCTAAAGTAACCTAGGATAACTCGATCTTAATCCTGAGCTAGCTATGAACTCCTATTTATTCGGGATTGTACTTTTATCTGCATGGGTGAGAGTAGTCCAACAACACTGCTCAATAAGCCTTCCATTTTGAGGATAAGACCAAATAGATAGCTGGGGACATAACACTGCAAGATGGAATTCACTCCTACCCGATTTAGGGTTAGCATATAGGTTGTTCTCTTAAGTGCTGATTTCAGGTCTTGAACAATCGGGGCCTCGCCTTCTCATGATAGAGAGGGACATGATTCATAAGTGATATTATGAATCAATTGTTCATTAGAGGGTCAGTGGGGACTTAAGGAACAAGATGAATCGATAGGGGTAAAACGGTTATTTTGACCAGTTGTAAAAACGAACAACTTGTGAATAATCGACTTACTAACTATGGTTAACATGGACATAAATACATCTACAGTGAAAAGAGTGCAACTATGAAGCTATAGTGGTATGTCTCGATGGAGCTCATGATCTGTAGGTCCAATAGGTCCCTCTACTAGCTCATAAATAGGAATAATAAATTGAGTAATTGATTGGATGAATTTTGAATTTAGGGTTATGAATTTGAAATGTTCAAATCCAGTTCTAGGGTTTATCAATTGATTGTATTTGATGCAATTAAAACGTTTAATTTAATCGAAATTAGAACGAGTATGGAGAATCAATAAATATTTAAATTATGATTTAAATATTGATTTTGAATCAAATTGGTCGAATTGATATTTTATTAATTTATTAGTAAGATATTAAATTAATTAAATTAGTTTTATTTAAATTAATTATATAAAACTAAATTTTAATAAAAAAAATAGTTTTATTTAAATAAAAATTCAATTTTTTGAAATTGATTTTGAGTTAGTAGATTTTTTCCCAAAAATTGGAAAAATCTACTAAACTCACATATATGGTGAATTATCATCAAATTCCACCATAAACTCTTAAATCAACAACAAGTAGGAGTTGTTCTACATGCAGCCATATTCTATTGCATGATTTAAGGCTATATAATGAAGCTTCATCCATGGAAATAAGAAGAAGACTGATCTCTTTATCCTTACTGCTGTAAAACTGAAACCCTACTCCACCCTCACTAGTTTATCTTCAATTCAGCTTGATTAGAGTGTTTCCACCACACATTCCTTCTTGAGCATAGTTGAGAAAATCTGTTGGTGGTCTATCTGAAGAATCCAGCTCAAACTTGTGAAGATTCTGCTGAAAACATGAAGACAACTACAAAGGTACTGTCATGATCAAACCCTCTTTTGAAAACTTCATGAGTAGCATGTTTAAAACTCAAATTAAATGTAGTTTAAGTACTTATTGATTCTGAATTCTTCCATTGCATGTTATATTACTCCTTCAGTTAATAATAGAGACTTACATTTCACTAGGATGACCATAGGTGACATGACCTGAATCTTGAGTGAGTTGTGAACTCCTACTCATGAAGACAACCCTTTGATTTGTATGAGAGAGAGTGGCTATATTGTCAACTAAACAAGCCTACCATTTTGGGGATTCGTCTGACAAGGGAACTGGGAACACAGCTATATAAGACGAAATTGACTCCTTCCCCAATGCAGGGGCAAGTAAATACATTGCTCTCTTAAGGGTTGATTCCAGGTCTTGAACCACACCCTCTCCTGGCCTGAGAGGGACTTGATCATAGTTGGACTATGACTTGTTCATTAGAGGGATCAATGTACTTAAGAAGTTAGATGTAACTATAGAGGAAAAATGGTATTTTGGCCCAGTTGTACTTACGAGCAATTTGTGAATGGTCATCGCATTGTTGATTGGTTATATCCAATGAACACAGAAATTTATTTATGGTACGAAGAGTGCAGCTACCGGTCTTTAGTGGAGTGATCGGCAGTTAACGGATGTTGGGTAATTTAATTAAAGAGTTTAATTAATTATCCGAGTACCGTTGGAGCTTCAATCTATAGGTCCATAAGGTTCCTTCTGTGGCTCAACAAGGAGTTAATCAAAGATTAATTTGAAGTGTTCAAATTAATTGAGGGAAATAATTATATATGTGATATAATTAATATAATGTATTTGACATATTATTATATGAGAGAAATTTGAATATGATTCAAATACTAATTATATGAATGAGATTCATGTAACTTATATTTAGATGAATTAAAAATTTGGATATAATCTAAATATCATTTATATAGATGAGATTCATATAAGTGGATTTAATATAAATGTGATTTATATTAAATGCCATGTATGGTTAAGAGAAAATAAAATCTATAGTTTATGTTGTATTTGATGCAATATAAACTATAGGCCATATATTTGATATAACATATAGTGTATATATAATAAAGTAGTTATTATATACATATATATTTTTTTATTTTATTAATTTAATTGAAGTTAATAAAAAGGGAAGGAGTTACAACTTCTTTTCCCCATTCTCTCAAGTTAATATACGTGGGATTCAAGTTGGTTGAAAATGATTCTACTTCCTCAATTCACTCTATGAGAAGAGTTATCTCTAAGAGAAAAGTTCTATGTAGAAACTTCTCTCTCCTCATCTTCATCTCCTTTCCCTCTTCCAAGGATTCAAGCAAAGTCCACAACTCTTGCTTGAATCTTTTATCCCAAGAGAATATAGAGGGTTCTCGAGTGGTGGTGTCTATTCTTGAAGAAGGAGATTCGCGTGGAGAAGGAGTTCTGTTGGTGGCTTGTACGGGGGAGTTCTTGAAGAAAGGGTTCTTTAAAGATAAGGGTTTCTGAAACCCTAAGTTTTTTTTTAAAGCATATTGTAATCATGTAAATGCATATCTTGTTGTTGTTTTACTGTAAAAATTTATATTCGATAAAAATGGAATTTAGGACGATCTTTGCTTCAGCTCAAAGGATCTTTTCTGAAAATTTCCTTCAACGTCCACCAGCCCTACAAAGACTACAATTTTAAAAGACAAAAAAGCTTTGAGCCCTCCAATCTTGCGTTATGTTCCTTTGTCGAGACATGGGAAGGGTGAGTCCCTGTTTATGGAATGCCCAAAGGGTTGAGGGTTGGTGATATCATAATCTCAATGGAGAATTTTGTTACAATACTTAAAAAGATAAAGAAACAAAACAATCCATAGACCAAAAGTAGACTTGACAAAGATAAATCTGCCTAAAAAATAGACGAATGACGGTTTTAACCTTAACAATTACAAACTGTTGGCAAAAGCAGGTTATGACTTTGCAACTCACACTAAGTTGAAGAGCTGGAGGATCTATGAGTGGCTTGATCTTTTTCCAACCTAAAATCAGCTTTTCCAGTAAGAGCATGTTGTACCTGTGTCGAGAAAAGGACTTGGATATAAGTCATTAGAGCCAGTTCATTTAACTATAAGGGGAAAGGAAAAGGTGGTCGACAACAATCATATAACTGCAGAAGAGGTTGATGATGCAAAAGAAAAAGAAAGCAATAACCGAAGAACCACAGCCTTCGAACGTATTAGACCGCCTATCGCACGTGCTTTAATCTTTGAAAGATTAAGCATGACGATAGAAAAGAAAGAAAGTCGGTGTCCAGTGCTCGACCTTTCAAAGGTTGACCGTGCCTTCAAAAGTAGAAGAGGTCATCTGTCAAATGCTAGGGGGAACATGACCATCAGCCTTCAAAAGATTAAGCATGGCTAGAAAGAAAAATGGGGGAGCGCCCCATGTGTCAATTATTGATCGTCTCAAACGTGAAGGTGTTAAGAGCCGCTCCGGAAAAAAAAATGGTTGAATGAGATAAAATGTGAAGGAGAGATTTACAACAATGTTCCTAATGTAACTATAAAGAAGAAGGAATCGATATCTCGCACATCAGTTTGGTGCCGCCTTAAGCATAAGGACACTGAAAGTCAATCAGGTGAGAAGTCATCTTGTGAAACAAAGGGTGATGGAGAAATTCGTGTACTGTTCCTTTGCGAATGTAAAGAAAGATCTTTGTTTCTCTCAATAGAAACAAAGGTTCGCTAAAGGTAAAAAGGCATGACGTTATCTTCACGAATCTTGAAAATGAAATCTTAAAACAGGAGGAAAATGAAACTTCGTGTCACCACATTTCCATCATCGAAGAGTCGGAAAATGAAATGTCTGAAGAAGATGTAGAGGATGCCCCATTAACACGTGAAGATGGTGTTCGATCCACTATGGATGAACTTAAAGAAGTGAAACTTAGTACAGTAGAGGAACCGCACCCAATTTTCATTAGTGCATCACTCTCTAGTGAGGAGAAGGGTGAATACATGAGTTTACTCACTAAGTACAGGGACATATTCATTTGGTCATACAAAGAGATGACGAGGCTTGATCCAAAAATAGTAGTCCATCATCTTGAGATCAAACAAGGGTATCGACTAGTTAAACAAGCTCAATGACGCTTTCAACTAAGGTTTATTCCCCAAATTGAAGCCGAAGTCAATAAGTTGATTGAAACAGAATTTATTCGTGAAGTCAAATACCCAATGTGGATAGCCAACATTGTTCCTATTTGAAAGAAGAATGGACAGCTTCGCTTCTGCATAAACTTTCGTG
The DNA here is from genome assembly GCF_027475165.1 of Benincasa hispida. Classification (NCBI taxonomy): domain Eukaryota; kingdom Viridiplantae; phylum Streptophyta; class Magnoliopsida; order Cucurbitales; family Cucurbitaceae; genus Benincasa; species Benincasa hispida. The sequence continues at coordinate 89,774,292 of NC_143478.1, read as the reverse complement.
ATCCAAGTAATGTATGCCCAAAAGACGATTTTCCTATTGCCTATCACAGAGATCATGGTTAATGCGACTATAAGGCATAAGACCTTATCTTTTATCGATGGGTTGTCTGGATATAACCAAATATGAATGGCTCTCGCATATGAGGAAATGACGGCTTTTCAGACTCCAAAGGGAATATACTGTTATAAGGTGATGCCCTTCGAGTTAAAGAATGTTGGTGCTACATACCAACGTGTTATACAAAAAGTGTTTGATGACATGTTGCACAAAAATGTCGAATGCTATGTTGACAATCTTATGGTCAAGTCAAAGAAAATACAAGATCATCTAATTCTTAAATGAGAAAATTTCAAATGGGATGAGGCATGTCAGAATGCTTTTAACAATATAAAGGAATATTTGCTTAATTCTTCTATCTTTGGTGTTGCTATAGCAGGTAAGCCATTGATTTTATACATCGACACGCAAGAAAGATCATTGGGAGCATTGTTAGAGCAGGAAAGGGAGAAAGGAAAGGAATGTGCTCTCTACTATCTAAGTAGAACATTAACTGGAGTTGAAATCTACTCTCCTGTCGAGAAAACGTGCCTTGCACTCTTCTTCGCCATAAGTAAGTTGAGAAACTATATGCAAGCCTTCACAGTTCGCCTAATTGCAAAAGCGGACTCCATCAAGTACATTCTATCTAGACCAATCATCCCTGGGTGTTTAGCCAAATGGGTGATTATGCTCCAACAATATGATTTTTTTTTTTTGTGTGTCACAGAAGGCGATTAAAGGACAGGCATTGGCAGACTTCTTAGCAGATCACCTAATTCCATCAGATTGGAAATTTTGCAAAGACTTACCCGATAATGAAGTTTTCTTCGTGAAAATCACAGAGCCTTGAACCATGTACTTTGATGGTGCAACACAAATGAATGGTGTGAGGCAGGCAAACATATGTTGCCCTATAACTTTATGATTGTCGAGTTATGCTCGAACAATATTGCTAAATATCAGGCCTTGATAATTGGCCTCCAAATGGTGTTAGAAATTTAAGTGTCGTACATAAATATCTATGTAAATCCAAAATTAGTAATCAATCAGCTCTTACTCCAGTATGATGTGAAGCATGAAGATTTAAAGCCTTACTTAACTTATGCTAGATAGTTTATGAAAAAGTTCAATAATGTGATGTTCATGTCTCGAGGTCAGAAAATAAGAAAACGAACGCCTTGGAAAACTTGGCTACTGCCCCCACGATTTTAGACGATGTAACTCTAAACATATCTCTTTGTCAAAAGTGTTCAGGTTGATGCCCTAAATCTTGTGGATCTTGTAGTTTGTAATTGTAATGTACAAACAATTTTATTTATTTAATAAAATATGAGATGTTTTATTCGACATTTAGTAACATTAACCTACAAATCAATAAACTAACATTCAAGATTATCTTCTGTAGTTTAAACATGTATGTAGGACATACAGGTGGATCATGTTTAAATGATAACCTAAATGGTCTGTAGTAGATGGATAAGGCTGGGTACCTTATCTTGGTGACACTACGAATACAACCCACATTGTAGATGTTACAATTGTTGTAAAGTGCTACAAATAATCTGATCCTGATCATTCATGTAGAGACATATGAGTGGGGGTGTTCTATACAAAGGGGTTTGTATAAGATCGAACAATGAAATGATTAGTCTCATTATATAACATCGTTGATAATAGAGACTTACATTTCACCAGGATAACCATAAGTGACATGACCTGAATCTTGAGTGAGTTGTGAACTCCTGCCTATGAAGGCAGTCCTTTGATTTGTATGGATGAGAGTGGCTAGATCACCGACTAAAAAAGCTTACTATTTTGGGGATTCATCTTATTGGGGAGCTGAGAACATAGCTACACAAGACGGAATTCACTCCTTCCCTAATGTCGAAGTACGTAGATAAACTGCTCCCTTAAGAGCTGATTCCGGGGCTTGAACAATTAGTCATAATCCACCCTCTCTTGGCTCGATATGGGTTTGGTCATATTTGGACTATGACTAATTGTTCATTAGAGGGATCAGTGGTACTTAAAGAGTTAGGTGTAACTACAAGGGCAAAACAGTAATTTTGGTCTAACTGTACTTACAAGCAATTTGTGAAGAGTCGTTGCACTGTTCATTGGTTATATCCAATGGACACAGAAATATATCTGTAGTGCGAATTGTGCAGCTATCAATCTTAAAGGAACTGGCGAAGGTTCGCAGGGGAAGGGGATCGTCCCAATTTTTCAATTTTCACAAAACATCAGATTTACAAAAACAAAAATATGTGTCAAGAAAGAAATTTTTATAGCTTGCTCTCATAAAATAGGAAAAAGAGAATTAGGGATTAGAAAACCCTTACCTTTGAAGATCCGATCTTCAGTAAATCCCTCGAACCGAAAATCAAGAACAGAGACGAACCAATAGGGCACCACCAATTAAAGTCCTTTGTATTCTCTAGGATGATAATCCAAGAAGTTGTGAGATTTTGGTATTTTGGTGAGGAAAAAAAGTTTGAGATGAGAGGAGATGGGAAAATTTTGTGTGGGGAGATTTTCTGAACAAAACAAAAAAACTCATTGTTCTCTATCAAATCTTCTTTGTGAAGAAGATGAATAACCACTCACCCTACCACACATGTTCTCTCAGAGAGAATCAAGGGAGGGAAGTTATTTCCCTCCCATTAATTTAAAAATTAAATTAAATTAAAAACAATTTAATTTTAACAAAATTAATATATATTATATGTAATAACTAATTTATTATATATATATACATAACTATATATTATATTATATATGACATATAACATATAGTTTCTATATTGTATCAAATAAAATATGCCCTAAACTCTTCGAATTGTTTAATCATTTTATTTAATGCATTTTCAACTTCAGCCTTAAACTCTTTAAACTTTTCAAAAGCTTCAAACTTCTGTCTGCATTAAATAAACATACCCATATCTTGAATAATCATTAGTAAAAGTGATAAAATATTCAAAACCCCCTCTTGCCTTAACATTCATCGAACGATATTGGTCTGAATGTACAAGCTCTAAGGGTTCTTTGGCCCTATGACCTTTTCCAGTAAAAGATCTTTTAGTCATTTTGCCTTCAAGGCATGACTCATACACAGGTAAAGAGTTTTCTTCTAACTCGCTTAGAAGTCCATTCTTAACCAATCTCTCAATCCTATTGAGATTGATGTGTCCTAAACTTAGGTACCAAAGACGGACATTTTTTTAGGAGAAAATTTAAGTCTTTATTCCGAGTTACCGCAACATTTCAATGTTAAGGAAGGTTTTAGTTGCTAACGGTCTTAGCACATATAAATTATTTTCCAACTTAGTAGAACAAAAATTAATATCATTCTTGGAAAATAAACGCTTTGTTTACAGATAATTGTATATAGTAGTTTTGTTCTAATAAATACTTTATAGAAATTAAGTTCCTTTTCAAACCAGGAACAACAAATACATTTTCAAGTAAAATATATCTAGTCTATAAAGTTAGTCGGAGTCCTCCACTGCTACAACTAAGATGACGTGCCCAGTTCCAACACGCATCATCATCTCCCCAGCTTCCAGTTGCCGCCAGGAACTAATTCCCTGAAATGAAGAACAAATATTATTAGTGGCGTCTGAATTAATTATCCAGGTTGAATCATCATTTTCCATTAAACAAGTCTCCAATACAACTAAATCATATTTATCTTGCTTGGTCTTCTTCTTTTCTGCCAAGTATTTGGGACAATTTCTCTTCCAATGTCTCTCATGGTTGCAATGGAAATAGATTTCCTTTGCAACCTTGACCTTCTTCCCTTCTGGGCAGCACCTGGTGGGTTAGCTTTCCATTTTCCACCTTTCTTCTTCTTCCACTTTTTGGTGTCGGAAGAAGAAGGCACAAACTTAGTTACAGAGGTCGAACCTCTGTAGAACTTTTTAGAGGATGAGGTAACATTTGCCTCTCCTTTTTGTTCTTTGCTTTTCATCAAGAACTGAAAAGTCTGGAGCTCATTGAGCAAAGCGGTCAGGTTGTAGTCCATCATGTTCATAATAGCATTGCTACGAAATTGTAGGAAACTTTCAGGTAAAGATTCCAAGATGAAGCTAACTTGACTGGCTTCATTAATAACAGACTCATTCATCTTCGCCACGTTAAAGTGAACCATTATGTTGAGAACGTGTTCTCTAATAGATGCCCCTTCTTGCATGTGGGCATTGAAGATGTGTTTTAGAGCGTCGTGCCTGAGTTGTGTGAATGGTTGTCTGAGCATCCCCCATAGGGACTCCATGATCTCAAGGACAATGATCATGAACTCATGCTTCTTAGCCAAGATTTTAGAAAGGCTAGCCAAGATATACGCTCATGCCTTCTCATTTACCCGTGTCCATCGATCGTATGCTTCTCAAATATTTCGATCAACATTTGAAGCAGGAAGAACAATCCTCCATAAGGAAAAACCAGAGGTCATCGATAATTAAAATCGTGTTGATTGTGTTTTTCCATGTTGTATAGTTTTTGCCCGTAAATTTGTCGGCAGCGAGTAAATTTAAAGTCGCAGAAGTCATGATTAATAATTTGTCGAAACCATACAATTTATTATATTAGTAATCTATGCATTAATTTATTTGTAAAAACCAATCAAATTTAGCAAAATAAACTAATGCACCCTAAGTGATATCTATTTTGTAATGATGTTTCAGTGACTCAGGACAAAAGCCACGATAGGGTGATTAAGTGTCCCTTTACTGAAATGAGACTATCTCAATCAAACTTGATGTTTGTGATTATTTGGTTACTCACTAGGCTAGTAGCTCACTTGTTTTAAATGTTTTTCTCCTCCCAGGTAGTGGTCAATTCCCCAGGAGTTAACGATACAGTTGCTCTGTCACTTGAAGACTCCGGTTAAAGCTCAAGTTAAAGAGAAGTTTAGGTGTTTACTTATAAATGTTTGCACATATGTATGTTCATGTTAGAGACTAGTGTTAAGTGTTGGGACCCACAGAACTCTATTTTTATAATTATAAGGTAATTATGTTGTTGTTGAACCCCAGAGGTTGTAAAAGTTGTTTAAAGTTCTTAAAGCATAATAAATGTTAAGGTTGTATATCCAAGTTGTTCTAAGCAGGTTAAGGATGTCAGTTAGGTAGTAAGTACTACAAAGGGTTGGTAACTACTGTCATCACACTCTCTGTCATATTATGAGGATAATCTAGGAGGGGGTGTGATATAATACCTCTGATTTATCTCAAAATTAAATAGGGGCATAATCCGTAATTTTATCCCAAGCTAAAATTGAGTGAAGTTCAATTCTCATCTCACATTCTATTCCAATTTCAAGTCAAGCATCTTGGGTAGAAGTTCAACTTTACTCTAAGTTCAACTTTGAATTATCAATTATGTAGAACATAAATTCTAGTTAAATTCAAATCAAAATTTATGTTAAAAAAAAAATCAAAACTTTGACTTAATTTCATGTTTTGATAAGGTGACATGATTACAAAAGATATATGTGTCAAGGATATAAAATTTTGGTCAAGCTTATGTACCAAATTCATAATTTGATTAAATCGACGCTTTGAATAGAGTCAAATTCAAGAGTATACAACTTGTATTTTGATTCAAACTTTATCTTTTTCGAGATTCATCCACCCATACATGTGCATAAATATGGAAAATGGGCATTTGTTGAATGAGAAGTTTTGGACGAATTACAAATTGTCACGTTATTTTTCAAATTAATGATAAAATTTCAAATAATTGAACTTGGAGCTAATTAGAAGTAGACATGTGTCTCAAACTGAGGTTGAAGACATAAATGGGCAAATCTTAATCATGTCTCTTCGTCTTCACTGTTAGATTAAATTGATTATTTGGGTCCAATTAAATACTAATATTTGGGCTAAAGTCGAATTGAGCCCACGAATATGCTTAATTTGACCCAAATGTCAAATAAGGCCCAATTACAACTAATTGGGCCCAAGGGCCAGGTCCATTGACCAACTAGGCCCTAGCCCAAGCCCACAAAGCCCACCAAAGAAATCTATAAATAGAGAACTTCTCTTCATTTGTCAGTGTGAGTAATTCTACATTTTAGAGAGCCTAGAAATAATTCTCTACCTTCAGAAGACTCATACTCATAGACTTTTGAAGACTGAACCACTCCTTGAAGCTCAAATTCTAAAGGTACAAAAATTCTTTCAAGACTTCAACATAAAAAAACATCACATTCTGCTTCTCCAAGTCAAGCATACGCATTCAATTGAGAGAGAATCAAAGAATCAAGAACTAGAGATCGAACCACATCGTATCAAATCAACACAAACACAAGTTCAACTCCGCCAAACAAGTTTCTTGGAAACCTCATGCAAACATACAAATTTTATTTTTCATGCACTTATCATATATCACTAATTTATTTCTAGAAAGTTCAAATATATAGTGCTATATATATCAAATATACCTCCTTATCTCCTTCAAAGATTCTCGTTGATTCTTACTTTCATTTATGAGGGCAACAATTTTCGGATTTTTAAGTCATTGGAATGCAGTTTTTTTAATACATTTATCGAAATTGAGTTGCATATCTTGAATCTTCGAAATTAAGTACAAATGTATTTTTACCTATTAACATTTTACTTTTCTTTAAAATAAAAATTTTGAATAAATGACTCGAACCAACCCAACAGTTTGATTCATTATTTAATAATGGTTGTTTGTGTTGAAAAAATTCATAACTCAAGGTCCCGTTTGGTAATCATTTGGTAGATAGTTTTTAATTTTTGAAAATTAAGCCTATAAACACCTTTTCCACCTCTAAATTTCTTAGCTTTGTTATCTACCTTCTACTAATATTTTCAAAAATCAGACTAAATTTTGATTTTTTTTTATTTTTTTATTATTAAAGAAAAAGTAGTTTTTGTAAACTTGTCTTTATTTTTGAAATTTGATTAAGAATTCAACACTTGTACATAATAAAGATGAAAATTACTATAAGAAATTGAGAAGAAATAGATTTAACTTCAAAAAATCAAAAACCAAATAATATCAAATGAAATCCAAATAATTGAATTGGATTTAAAATATATCCCGATGAGATTCAACCAAACCCACAAGTTGAAAGTGGTCTGAATTGAAATAGTAGAAACTGGATGGGCCCTTTTACAATTTTGTATTGAGCCTTTGGGCCTTCTACTAGTTCTCTTCTACATGGGCTAACTGTATTAGAAGGACTGCAGCCCATTAATAATTTAAATCACATGATATTTTTTCATAGAAGAACACCTTTTTAGTCTTTTAAATATAGTTTCTATTTCATCATAGATTTCAAAATATTATATTTTTATCTCCAATATCTGTGTTTAGTTTTTATTTAGTTTTAATGTTTCAAAATGTTACATTTTTAACTTAAATTTCGAGCTTAGTTTCTAGTGAGTCCCTAGATTTCTAGATTTTATACTTTTATCTTTGATTGACTATTTGGTCAATGATGTTAATTTTTTACTTCTTAATTCAAAATTATTATGATGTGAACGGTGTAGTTATTTTTTAATAATGACTAAAAATTAATGAAAACTAATATAATTATAATTATTTTATATAAATTAATAGAAACTTGACATTGTGAACTAAAAGTGGACATTAGTAAAAACTCAATGGTAAAATTATAAAATCTAAAAATTTATGAACCAAATGAAACTAAACTCAACATTCAAGGGAAAAATGTAGTATTTTGAAACCTAGTAACTAAAAAGAAACAAAACTCAAAACTCAAGTGTAAGAGTGTAATATTTTGAAACCTTGGTACCAAATGAAAACATGTACAAAACTTATGGAACGAAAATATATTTTTATCTTTTTTCTAAAGAAAAATACCCACTTGGTCCCAAGGTTTTGAGAATAGTATTTTTTTTTTTTTTATAGGTCTTAAAATGTCACAATTTTACCCCTGAGTTTTGTGTTTAATTTTTATTGGATCCTTAAATTTTACAATGTTATATTTTTACTTGTAGTTTTGAGTTTATTTTTCATTTGGTTCCTATAAATGCCAATATTTTATACTTTTTCCTGTTGAGGATTATTCACATACCTAACTTAGCGGCTCTATAATGCGATGTTATAAAAAAAAAAAAAAAATTTGATCATCTATGCCTCTAGAGGGTCATAAAATCGAGTTACAATTATCACATTTGTGACATAATATTAATTGATTAGTAAACCATATAAAATTTATAAAATTAAATGTATTAATTTGGGTTCACAGATCATCTCTAAATTACTTCTTATCCACACAAACAATGTTAGTTCATTGTTAAAAAAAATGTTTTGACTAAACCATAAAAACCAAATTCCTCAGATTAGAGGGATTGAATTGAAAATCACACAAAATCAATAACTAAACCAATCTAAACCCAATTTTATTTTTTTCTGGAAAAAAAAAACAATATAAATAATTTTTAAATAAATGAACCAAGAGAAACCACAAGCCATATTCTGCCATATAGTTGCATTTGAACTTGAGACACTCTATGTCTTTCTCTAAGTAGGTGATGATGAACAAATGATGGTTCAAAAAGGGTCAAAAGAGAATCTTTGATTGACTGTCCAAATTTTCCATATCTCCACAATTATTTTTTCCTTTTTCTGCCATAGAATCAATCTTCTCTGAGCCCAAACAGAGGGGTTTTTTTTTTTTTTTTTTTTTTGATTTCAAAGAAAAATATAACTAAAATTTCGTTTTATACTAATATAAAAACACATTGGAGTTGGGAGGGACTCAAGTCTTTAGACCTATGCTAAATTCGCTTATGATTTCGAACTATTCTTTTTTTAAATTCGATACCACTTTTTATTGAGATAAATTATATATGTGTGTTCACACATATATGTATGTATTTGCCCCCAAGTCTCTAGGGGCCCATTGAAATGTGATGGTCCATTATTGAAGAGGGCAAAAAGTTGTGCATTATTTGAGAAATATGAATGGAAGTTAGCTGGAGGCTGATTCCAATTAGGTCAATGCCCTACATTAATGGAGCTCGCCTTTTGTCTTCTTTGTCTCTGTGTTTTTTCTTCTTTCATCTTTGGATTCATATCTATTACCTCTCATTCTTCCATTCTTTTGGATGGATTTTTTCCTCCAACAAAGAAAGTGTTCACGTTAACAAAAAACCAAGTTATTGTAACGATTTATTTAGTTTATAATGACCGTTTCTAATCACTACGATAGGTATAATAACGATGTTACAACCGTCGGCAAAAAGACCATTGAAAGGTCAATTAACAATGGTTTTCAAAACAATTGAAATCAAAATGCAAACAACTACTATTTTCTCATCTATTGCAATATTTTTTTTTATATATAATGTTTCCGTCTATAACAATATTTTGTTTTTTTGCTTACACCAATAAATCATTCAATTTTTAGTAGCACTTTTATTGGTTTATAATGGCAAATATTTTAGTCTATAGCAACATTTTTGTAATTATTACAATATATGTTTCAGTCTATAACAACATTTTTTGTGGTCTATAAAAATGGTTTAAAGCTTCCTATTGCAACAATTTTTTGAAACGTTTTGCAACACTTTTACAATTTTTTAGCTTTATTCTATATCTAATATATTGCATTACTTTTTAAAAAATAATAAATAAATTAGATGATATAGCTGCTTAGTGATGTAAAATATATGTTTCTAAAAACGATAACTCCAAAGTGTATATATAATTATGAAAGTTTAAATACAAAAAAAAAAAAAAAAAAAAAAACATTATAAATCAAAAAAATGTTGAAATGAGATATTTAATTTAAATCATGGTAAACATACTCTGCCTAAGCTCTTAGGAGCTTAAAAGCATCAAGAAAAATTGCCTAAGTTTAGGTGACTTTGCTAAAATTTAAATCGTGAGAAAGACAAGAAGGGGATTTGAATTTTATATTTTTATTCTATTTTAATTTATGATTAATTAATAGCATATTTATAGTATGAAAACATGAAATGTTGTTCTAGAAATTTTCTTCTTGTCACGAAATCCAAATACTATTATTAGATCAAATAATTTTTTTTAATGCATTTGAATCAGTGAATTTGTAAGCAAAGTAAATTATAGATCCAAATAAACTCTTAGTTATTTGTACTATAATCTCCACTTTAGAGAAAAAAAATCAGGTTAAAAACTAAAATTTTGATCATTTCTAAGAAGATCAAATCATTATTGCTCTAACTTGCATGATATACTTTGGAATGAGAGATGTTTCTCTTACTCATATTCACATTCTTCCTCTTTATTTCTAATGAATATAAAGTTATTTTTACATCACGACGCAATAAAAATTTAGGGTCCATTTGATAATATTTATGTTTGCTATTTTTTATCTTTCGTTGATCAATTTCTAAGTCATTGACTTATTTGATAGTCATTTTCTTTTGTTATTTCTAAATTTTAAGAAAAGATTCTAAGAAATTGGCTAAATTTGACCTTATTCGTTTTTCTATTTTTCTCTTAATATTTATATGATTATTTTTATAAACAAGGCAAGTCTAGGTTTGATTCCAACATGAAGGAATATGTAAATTTTTTATTCTTTCTATTATTTTATTTTATATATTATTTTAATCCTTATGGATGGATAAAATCCTAGTAAATAGTTCCTATAGGGACTATTTAGGAGAATTTATCAAACTATAGAAAATTAATTCTAATTATAAAACATAGGGACTACATTAAAACTTTCTCCAAATTATAGGCATCAAAACTAAAAGTTAACCTTTAATTTTTAGTAGACCCCATTAGAATTTGAAATATGTAGCTTTCATTTAATAAGAAATAAATTGTGTTCATTTAAACATGCATTTAACCTCATTTTAATATTTCACAACCAGATTTACAAATACAATATAGTAGAGATTGATCTAAATTGACATCATTTAAGACAAATGATTTGAGTGTCATATATCATTATAGACTAAATTTGGATAACGTTTAAAGGATAGGAACAACATTGTTGTTATTAATTTTGGATTGAAACTCAGTGTATTAGATAATATAAATTTTTTTGTTGAGACATATAACATATAAACTTTTGATAATTCTTATCCATACATTTTATATATTTTTATATCTAACTCTATTATATAAAACAAGGGAATAAAACAAAAAAAATGTATGAAAAAAATATAAGAAACGGAACACCTGAAATAGTTATTAGACAAAATTTTGTTTTTGTTTATTTTCTTCTAGAAAAAAATAAGAAACAAAATTAGTTACCAAATATATTTCTATTTCTAATTCTTAAAAAACAAAAAATAGAAAATAGAAAATATGAAACATGAGGATTATAAAAAAAAATCTAAGTTACCTGATTTCAACCTCAGATCCCAACGATTTTACGAAAATGGTAATGAAGTAAAAAAGTACTCAGAATTAAGGAATTAAGGTTTAAATACTATTAAGTTTTGTAATTTTGATTTCAATTCATTCTGGTCTTTATACTTTAAAATGTTTATTTTGAATTCTATACTTTAATTATAGTTCATTTTGATCATTCATATATATTTATAATATTAATTTTTGGTCCCTATATTTTTTTAATGTAAATTTTCTAAATTACATGAATCAAAATGAACATTTTAAAAATATTGTGACCAATTATTAAAAGTACAAGAACAAAAGTATAGTATTTAAACCCAAGATGAAAAGCGATTTAGTGGTTTTTGTTCTTTAAAACAAAAGCCATGAAAAAATAAAAGTATTCAAAAATTTAAATTGTAATTGTGGTTCATTTGATTTGGAAAAAGTTTATAATTAAAATTTAATTCCTATGATTTAATAAAACTCTCATAAATAGTCTCTATACTATATATGAGAATTTTATTAAATCAGTTAAACTATTTAGGAGTGGTTTTATCTAACAAAAAGGATTTATAAATTCTAAATTAAATTTATATAAGAATTAAATTTTAATTTTTTTTCAAACCATAAAGTCCATATATATAATTAAACCTTTTTAAAAAAATGTATGTGCTGTGTACCATGTTTAAGTTGGCTAAGTTGATCATTTAATTGGGACATACAATTTTTATAAAACCCAACTAACCAAATGAACCCAAGATTTAATTTATTTGAACACTAATAACTTATAACTCACTTCACTAACCTATAAGTTCTTTAAAATAATTTTTATTACAATCTTTTTTCCTCTATCCACATCCACAATACATACATGCCACCCTTATGATATTTTAATTTGTTTATGATTGGCTACGTTTAGGCTACGTTTATGAAAGGTGTATTGCAATAAATGAAAGATAATTTGGAAAGTGAGATCTTTTTTTTTTTTTTTTTTTACATTTTCTAGTGTTTTTGGCGTTCCACATTCGTACTAGAGGGCCCCAGTTAAAAATCCTTAATCGAATAATGAAATCTGAATGACGAGCATGATGTGATCAATTAAATTGCATCCGAAAGTTACGTCGTATCGTTACCATTATAGTTATTGTTATTGTTTTAGAAAGAAAAAAAAAACTATGAATGTTGACACATTAACTATTACCGTTACGATTTGGCTCTCAAATATAAAGGTAATCATAATGTAACAGTAAATTTGACAAAATTCTTGATTTTACGTAAATGCAATAAAAAATGATCTAATTACAATTGTGATTGAGACTCGTTACGATCGATCTGTCAATGAAATTCGATTACGATTACAACAATTTTTATTACGAATTGATAAATGTGACCTTAATGTCTATTGAAACAAAAAGTGTTGTGTTACCTTTGGATTATTATTAAAGAAAGTCAAATAGAGACATCATCAATAAATGGTTCAAACACATATTGTACAACAAATATTGAATTATGTAATAATATATTATCAAGATATTTTAAAAGGAGGAAACAATGACAAATCTACATCTTGATAGTAAAGATAAGAGGAAATTGAATTTTTTTTAGGGATGTAGGGTACAAAAAATGGAAAATGACTTTTGATTGGTTTCACATGCCAAATTAGATCCTCACCTACTTGTTTCATTTCAATAGAAACCTTTGAGCAAAACCCTTATCTTATCTTCTTCTTCTTATTTTTTAGTTTATTTTCCATTTTAGGGTTTAATTAATTAAAATGTTCCCCACCTTTTCTAATAATAATAATAATAATTAAGCTCCATATGCTTCTCTATTGTGGTTGGCCAAACTCAAAATGGACCACAAAAGAAGGAATCTATACCTATCCTTCAATGCCAAATGACAACTGTTAGAAGAGGTACAACAACTTAATCATTGAGCATGGTGTGTGATGGCTTTGACCTCTATTTATTGTGATTTTTAAATCTTATTTTTCATTTATCTTTTTTTTTTTATGCATATTTTCTTCTAGATTATAAGTTTTATTTTAATTTATAAGACTCTGGATAATAATTTTGTTTTTATATTATTCTAAAATATTTACCTACTCACATAACTCTTATCAACCACGAATATTTTTTTTACAATTTAAAAGGAAAAATGCAAAAGACGAGAGAAAATGCTTAAAAAATGTTTTTGCATATATTATATTTGTTAAAATAATTACAAATACTTCATCTCCAAAAACACTAGTCATAGGAATCTAATTGAATTTTTACAATATTAAAATATCATTTTGATCCCCTATTTTAGAGTTTGTTTAATCTTAGTCACTGTATACGTAAATGTTTAATTTTAGTCTTTGTACTTTCCATAAATCTTAAATTTAGTCTCTCAAAATTAACTTTTATCGAAATTGGTTAAATGACGATGATGATGATTTTATGCCAAAAATATATAATGTGAATATGTTTTCAAAATCTACAGTGAAAATGTTAATTAATAAAAAAAATATTTAATGAATCAACAACAAATTAGTAGTACAATAGAGACACTATTTAAGATGTTTTTTTGAAGAAAAAAAATTAAGATTTTTTAAAATAGTGGACTTAAATATTTAAGATGTTTCATGTGTTTTGAAATAGTGGACTTAAATATTTAATCTACAATACACTATTTAAGATGTTTCATGTGTTTTGAAACATGTCTTATATTATATTAGTAACTTGTTTCTGCAACATGTTTCATGTCGTGTAGACTATGCCTAGAGATTTTTTTTCCTATATGCGAGATTTTTTTCTCCCTATATGTTGATATACGTAGTTCAGGCATGTTGGTTTCCTATCCTCGACAACATATCATGAATAATGTCAAGGATAGTGTTGCATGACAGGCAAAAGTTTTGCATAATATTTTTTTACTTATCTCTCAAAGTGTATTGTAGATTTGGTGGTCTACTTTCCTATTCCCGTTGAGAATATTTCTTCATTCCTTGAAAATCTTCTCAAAAATGAGTATTAATATTGTGGTCTTATTTATTTTTTAGGGTTAACCACTTTAAATTAAAGTATATATGTGTTGAGTTTTTCTTAGAACATTCAAACATATTCTTATGTACTGATAGGAAATCTTGTGTTCCTCGTTATTGATAGAGGTGATCATAAAACTCGATGACCTAATGACTCAATCAATCAAATCCAACTCGTATGGTTTGGATTGGTTTGGATTATTAATTCATTTGAGTTGGATTGGATTCAAATAAATGAAAATTTTATAGAATGGGTTCATAGGTTCACCTAAACCAACGTGAACTTATTATTAATTTTAAAATACGTACATACTTGTGTGTGTATATATATGTGTGTGTGTGGGGTATGATTATATATACATATATTTATTTTAGTCGTATTTAATTTTATGGTTCTTTTGGATAATTTGTTCTCCAACACCTCCTAGAAATAACTTTACAATACTATGTAAAGAAAATACTCATAAAATAAATTGAAATTAAAATTGAATTGTTAATCTTAATTTAATATGTGAAAATAATTAATTAAATTTTTTACATTTTAACATTTTACTTAATTATTTTTAGAACAAAAATTTTAATCAATAACTCAAGTAACCCAACTAATCCAACTCAAATGTTTAGTGGTTGGGTTGAGTAAAGTTCATTATTTAATAAGGGTTAAACTTACAACCCAAACAAGTGGATTGAGTCTAAAAAGTTCTTCAACCCATCCCAATCCAACCCACGAACATCCCTAGTTATTGAGGGTGTTGCATGTACTTGTTTAGATTAGATTGTTTGCTTATGAGGATTGTAAGTCGTTTTGAGTAAAGTTGAGCGGAGCTCACACTTAAGAGGAGTCGGAATACGTTGTATTGAAGGGATCTCATACAGGGCTTGGGATAAGTTTTATTGTGGAAGCGAGGGAAACATTGATTTTTGTATTCTATATTAGATCTACTAATTTTTCAAGTTGAACCCATGTTTATTGCTTATAAATGATCAAAATGGTTGATTTTTAATAGCTCAAAGATTAAAAGTTTAAAGATCAAAATTAAATAAACTTGAAAATTTTTTGTCAAAGTTATATCGAGTAAATCATTAATAATATAAGTTAGGAGCAACATTTTCATTAGTAATAAATCTTTCGATCGAAATTAAAATTAAAAAAAAAAAAAAAAAAACCGTAAAAGCTCATATCTAAAGTAAACAATATCATACGATTATAAGCAAAGAAAAAGATTAATTGTTCATTAAAAAACCTAAAACATTAATACCACATGTGAGAGTAAATCTTTGAACCCTATAAATAACAGTAGAATATAAGGATTCAAACTTGTGACATCTTGCTATCGAGAACCTCAATAGAGTTAGGTTGAGATTGAAGTAGGGAGATTAAAGAGGGGTAAAATGTGAGGGGAAAGGGCGTGTTGCCTTGCCCATGCCCTACATGAGTTGGGGAATGTGAAAAGTGTGTAAAAAATTGTAGAAATAGAGAGCACAAAGCACAGAGATTTGATTCCAATCAGTGCCACTAGAAATGGGAACACAACCAATTTCCCAAACATTGCCCTTTGTACTTATTAGCTAAACTATACCAATACCTACAATCCCTTCACATTCAACAAACACCAACCTAATTTCATACTAAATTACAAATTTTCACACCCCCCAATTCCTCTACTCTCAATAAGTTCCAAAATTTCCCCCTTTTTTCCCTGAATAGCTTGGATTTTTTTATTATTATTATTTATTAGTTGGAATATATGTTATCCATTGTTTTTGTTTTATTTCATTAAATATTTGAGTCCAATAATTGGGATTATTCTATCTTAAGTTTAGTTTATTTAGATTTTGGTTGTAAATATACATGGTTTTACAATTCTCTTTGGTTTGTCATAACATGACATTATGGGCTTAGACACAAAATAACATAATAAGTGTTTGATACTTATTCTTTTTATAATTATGAGCTTAGACACAAATTAGCTTTTTTATTCTTGGATAATTAAGTGTTTGATATGTTATACATTTTATAATTCAATAACATATTAAATAGAAAGTCTTAGACACAAAATTTTGATTTTTTTTAAGTTGAAAGACATATTAACATATGCCTAAAAAGGGGGCCAAACTTGTGTTTAGGAAGATTATTAAAATCTAAGAACTACCATTAACTTTAATAAAAACATTTTAAAGTCAAATGTAATATTTATTAGAGGAAAAAATCAATCTATACCTTGAACATTAGATTATATCAGTTAAATCTTGCCAACAAGCGTATAAGACATAAAATTTGACTTATCCATCCCTAAATTATTGTACTAAAAAAACATCTAACTTAATCTTAAACTTTAAACATAGAATCTAAATAACTCACTTATAAAAATTTGATCAAAATAGGTTAAAATACCAATTTGGTTCCTATACTTCAATGTTTGTTCAATGTTAGTTCATATACTTTTAATTATCAAATTTTTATCACTGTATTTTCAATAAATCTTAAATCTAATTTTCACTACTATTTTATTGTTGATTTTTAAAACAGATTTATATTGTTAATTAGCATTTTTACTATAAATTTAATTATTTTATCAATTCGAATAAAAATAACTTTGAGGATTCAACTTAAAATTTATTAAAAGTACAGAATTAAAATTTAACAAACAACCTAAACTAAAATAGTATTCTAACCTAAAAAAAATTTAGAATTTTAATTCTTGTAATTATTACTTTGATATTTTAAAGATACCAGATTTAGGGGTGGATGTTTAAAGAAAAAAAAAAAGGAAAAAAGAATTGAAAAAAGAAATTTAGGGTGCAGGGTTTTTTTTTTTTTTTCCTTTTCTTTCTTTCTAATTATTATTATTATAATGAAGATAATTGTACAAAATTGAGGGTCGTTTTCCAAGAAATCGGTGCGTTTCCTTAATTTAAATAGGAAAAGAAAACAAAAGATGACGCCTTGGACATTGGTGTCATCAATTTTAAATTTTAATGCACGCCGATGTCGTTGAATAATATAATTCAGTATTTATTTGATTATTTAAAAATTATACAAATAAATAAAATATGCGTGACGACTTGTCGGCTTTCTGAGACTTCGGCGTCCCACAAATTTTGGTTTAATCAGTTCTACAGATTTTCGACGTTGATTTGATTATAAAATTGTTGGCCTTTATATATTAAAGTTACAGATCAAAGTAAGAACAAGCCAATAAAGAAAAAGAAAGAATCCGGATGATTTTGGTAATTTCATAAGAAAATGACATAAACTAAAAATCAAAATACATTTGTTTTAAAACTAAGGTCAAATTTCTTTTTAGCCTCCCATTTTCAGCCATCCACATCGTATTCTCAATTACATGTCCTTTTATAATTTAAATACCTCTAAAACTAGTTTTTAATCTCTTCAGGATCTATTTGTTTTTTTAAACATAATTTTGAATAATATTAGGATTAAAAACTAATTAATAATAATTTATATTTAATGAGTAATTCTAATTAGTTTTATAGTTTATAAATATATCATCAATACATTTCGAATCATCATTTAATTGGAATACAATTTCTGAAATACTACCAAATACATATATGAAAATATAAAATATAAATATATTTTTATTAAATCACTCGTTTTTCAAATTTATATTTTTAAGATTATCTATCAAGTAGGTCCACATATTTCCAGTGTTGTAGAGGAACCTATGTTAATATATTTACATTTTTTAGTTCATCAGATGTAGTATATGTATATGCAGTGATTTTAACATTTAAATTAAATGTACCACGCGTTAATTATGGTAAGGTGTTTAAATAAAGTCACATATGATAGGTTTTTAGACATATTTAAGTTATTGTCTAATGATTAATTTAAAAAAAAAAAAAAAAATAGCCCCAGTGATGACTAAAATCATATTATATGGTGTTTAAATTATAAATAAAATATTTAAAGGTCGTTGCGACTAAAATATTGTAGATAAATTGTCGATTTTGATTTAAAAAGCTTTTTCCAATTCAAAAGTAACCTCATTTTTTAAATCTTTTTTTTTTTAACTTCTTTTCTATCTTTTCAAACTTTAAGTGAGAGACCTACCACGTGAAAATGTCATTTTCTCCCTCCATTTAAATCAATCTATTCATCTTCCCGTAGAAGTTAGGGCTTTTCTATTTTTCTTCTTCTCGTTGAGTTCAATTTATTCATTTTCCCGTAAAAACTTCAATTATTGTTGGACTCTCTTCTCGCAAAGAAGACCTATCTTTTGTGATCATTGTATGTATTTCAGTTCCCCTTCACCCGATTCAAATTTTGACAAAAGACACACAAGTACCTTTTCCATTTTCTTTATTTCTAAATGATTAATCGATTGTATTATTTATAGGGGGAGTCTGTGTGATTTTTTGTAGGAATGTGTAATGAAAAACTCAAAACTCTTTTTCTTTCTTTGAACTTTAACGAATTTAAAATAATTTCACGAGACAAATATCTCGTGAAGTTGTTACGAAAATTTATCTCGTGAAAGTACTCTCAACAGTGGAAAGTTTGTAAAATAGCTTAAAAGCTCTTTGTCGTTTGTCTTGTAATGTTGTAAGTTTGTCCCGTGAAGTTAATTCACGAACAAAAGACAGATGGACTCGACTTTACGAGAGACAGAAGTCAATCTTTTGTCTCATAATGTTGAGTTCACTTTCGTCTTTTGTCTCGTTGTTTCGTGAAGTAGCTTCAGAAGACAAACTCGTAACTTTACTAGACAAATGACAGACTATCTCGTTTGTCTCGTAATAATGTTGTAAGTTTGTTTTATGAGGTTACTTCACGAGACCCCCCACCCCCCCTCCCCCCCCCCCAAAAAAAAAAAAAAAAAAAAACAAAAAATTACTTACAAACTCAACTTTACGAAACAAACGACTAATTTTTTACATAAACAAATAAAATACTACTTTTCGACATACTTGTCTCTTTTAGAACTCTAAAAAAAGAAAGTAATTGTTCATCCGAACTTGGGACCCTCTGAAAATATTCCTCCGAAGTTGGGATCCTCATGTAAAGTATATCTATCTTGAAAACAAAACGTGAAACTGAAGATTGAATTTACTATTTTAATATATGTGAGTTAGGTAAATTAGATGATTTCATATTCAAGATAATTAAATAATAATTTATTGAGAGACAAATGATAATTTCACGTGGAGGATCTCTCTACTTAACGATTGAAAAAATAGAAAAAAAAATATTACAAGAGTAGATTTTAAAAATGAGATTACTTTTGAATTGAAATTTTTTTTGGAACAAATTGGTAATTTCTCAATGTTGTACTAAAAGATTTAGAGAGACAAAGGAAATAAATTAGTAAATATAAAAATTCTAAAACAAAACAGAAGGTTTATATGTGTTTTGTCAGCTTGTTTTATTCGTTTTCTTTTTTCTTGGACAACCTGCCTTTATTTTGTTCCATTTCCCTATTCTCTCATTCAATCTCAACGCAAATTATTACAATTTGGTAGTTGAATCCTATCATATGATCAATATTGCGAAAGACAAAATTGTTTTGTTCCATTTTAGCTTTTGAAAATCATACCGTCTCCGACTTTTAATATTTTGTAATTCAATTCAAATTTTGATAACTAAAAAACATAATTTTGTAAAGACTTGTTTTTTATTTCAAAATTTGGCTAAAAAATTAACTATTGTAATTAATAAAGATACAAACCATTATAAAAAAAATGTATATATATATATATATATATGCTTAATTTTGTAAACAAATAAAATTTAAAAGAGTTGTTTTTAAATATAGAAAAATGTATCAAAATATTTACAAATATAACAAAATTTTATGATCTATTTGCGATAGACTAATATGTGTCATGATAGACATAGATAGTAGTCTATCACGATTCCCGCTCTATCGCAAATAAACTGTGATATTTTACTGTTATTTATAAATATTTTAAGTAATTTTGTGATTTAAAATAATTTATCTTTTTTAATTCTCTAAATTCAATGATTTATCATTTTCTGATGTGTTTTCTTTTTTAACCGATTCTCTGTCACCAAATGAGGAAGCCATACTTTTCTTTTTTGAAAGTGGAAAATCCCTAATTAAATGATAGCATTTAGTAGCTTGGCTATCAACTTTATAAAGAGGATCTTTTTATAAACAAATTGAGGAATATTCATTTTGCACATTAAAGAAGATTTGTTGCTTCATTTTCAGCCGTTTTATTATAATCCAATTTGAACTTCTAAGTTGAAAATAATTTTCTTACAACATAAAGTCCTCCGCGTGGAATTAGTTTCTTGTATACTTTTATAAATTCTAAAATCCTTTTTAATTACCACATAAATTAGCTTGACACTATTATTAAAACATACACGTGATCTAAGTATGGAAGTAAATCAAAATCTATCCGTTTAGTAACCATTTCGTTTTTAAGTTTTTGTTTTTGAAAATTAAACCTATAGACATTACTTCCGCCTCCAAATTTATTCATGTGATATCTAATTTTTATCAATAGTTTAAAAAACCAAACCAAATTTTCAAAACTAAAAAAGGTAGCTTTCAAAAATTTGTTTTTGTTTTTTTTTTAAATTTGGCTGAAAATTCTACAATTATATTTAATAAATATGCCAATTATTGTAAGAAATTGAAAGAATATATATTTAATGTTAAAAAATTAAAAACAAAAAATAAAATGGTTACCAAATTAGACCTTAACAATTAAATAGGTTGATTCTAACCTATTAGAAAATTTAGTTTGAGTTCTTACTCGACCACTCAATACGAATATAACTCCACTCATGAAAAACAGGAAAACTTGAGCAATATTGTATATTGGAGATATATCACCATAATCTTAAAATTATAGGTGGGAAAAGTTCAATTTACAGTTATACTCCTAAATTTTGTTTAACCTAATATCAATTTAAATTAGAACTAATAATTATATTGACTTAAATCTTAAACTTTGGCAAATATATTAAATAACCATTTCCTTCAAACTTAAACAATGTTTACACCAAGGGAAAAAGTAATAAATGCATGATAATTTGAAAAAGTTGGCCCAATAAATTACATTTGTTGTTGTTAACCTTGTGTTCTATACTTGTATCGACATGCAAGGCTCACTACCCCATCTGTAATTAAAAAAGGAAAATACTTGGATGCATCCGGGGTCGAACCTATCTATGTCTATCTGTGTGCATCCCACCAAATTGTCCAATCATAATTTGACATGTGATTAATTTTTCTTATTTATTTTATGAAATATCTTAATGATTTGTTAGGTGAGTAATAAGAGTGAGATGCATGATGATGGGACTATCAATGATGTACCCAAGTATAACCCATTAAAAAATGCAAATCGATTAACGAGCGAAGGGTGATTGATCTGTTTGCATTTTAGAACTACGTTATGGTTACCATTAGTATATCGTTACAGTATGAAAGATTAATTGTAATGGGCCAAAAAAACGTAATTGAGTTTAATCGATAAAACTATAAGTCTCACACAATGTTTATCAAAACAAAATGTAATAAATGATGTAAATTAATACACTTGCAAAAGTTTAAAGTTTAAATCAATAAAATTATCAGTTCATAGTTTAAATTTATACAACCTCAAAGGGTAGAAAAGTAAATTGATATTTTTCATTTGTAAGTCAGATCAATTGACTGGTTTCAATTGAACATGTCACACCACTTTATCTAAAGTCATGTCCCAAAACCAAAATCACTTCAATATGCTCATTTTAAATAGTTGCTTTTAAATATAGAAAAATGAGTCAACTCATTTATAAATATAGTAAAATGTTAATGTCTATCAGCTATAGAGAATGATAGACACTGATAAACACCTATCAATGTCAGAATGACATACTATATTTATAAGTACTTTCAGCAGTTTTGCTATTTAAAACAATTATCTTATTATAAATGTGAAAATGCGATTTAATTTTAGTACACACGAAAATGATGCATAAATCTAAGGTCTCTTATACTAAGTAAATTTAGTTTCACTAAAACTATAAATCTTACTCAAACGGCAAAGTGGGAAACTGAGCAGACCTCTTAGAACAAAAGTCAAGCCAATACTATTGTATCGTTTACTTTTGCTGCTAAAATTATAGATCCACACTGTCTTAAAAATTTAATATATGCCTAGTATTTCTATATGAGCCGATGAGGTGTGAAATCAATATTGTCCATTAGAATAAAAATACATTATAAATCCACCGAATTTTTTTGAAAAAATAAAGGGAAAAAAAATACTTTTTTGATCCATGAGTTTTGAGAAATAGGTGCGTCTAGTCTCTCATGTTTAAAACTAGCCAATTTAGTCCCTAAATTTTCAAAAATAGGTTTAAAAAGTCTATCTACAAATTTTTTTTTATTAAATTTGAATTAAAAAAATGACTAGATGAGTTAGAAAAAAAATCATTTTTTAATATTTCTCTTATCTCTCTTATTTTCCTCTCCCTTCTCTTCGTCCTCTCATCTCTCTTCTCTCTTATTCTCTCCCTTTTTCTCGATTGCTAAATTTCAAAAAAAATGAAAATAAAAAAATAAAATAAAAACGAAGCCTTTAACTCTCATATCCTCTAACCTAAATTTGAAAAAAAATATGACCAGCAGCAACAACGGTTGTAATAATGGTGTATAGAAATGACGAACATGAGGATGATGATGAATTACTGTGGCTAAATCATGGGTAAACTTCATATAATTACCACAACCTAAATGAATTAGTCCAATCAATTTCGATTTTTTTTCCCAATTTTTTGAAAATGTAGCCATGGTGGGAGAGGTGAGAGAGCATGAGAATTAAAGATTTCCATATTTTTTGAATTTTTCTGAAAATTTAGTAATGAAAAAGAGGGGAGAGAATAAAAGAGAAGAGAAAGATGGGGAGGAGAAAGGAGAGGGGAAAGAGATGAGTGAAATATTAAAAAAATAATTTTTTTCCAACTCATCTCACCGCCTTATCTAATCAATTTTTTTATTCAAAATTAATGACTTATTTGGATTTTTTAAACTTATTTTTGAAAACTTATGGATTAAATTGGTTAATTTCAAATATGAGAGACTAAATACACCTATTTCATAAAATTTAGGATAAAAAAGGTAACTTTCTCACCAATAAAATACATTGCATCTTTTAACTTTATACTAATTACTAAACAAATAAAAAAATTTTTAGACAGCAAATAAAATAAACAATATTCGATTAACAAAATATATAAACATGCAAGAAAACGTGCGTTCTGTACTATATATATATTTCTTCTTTTGATTGGATTATGGATAGTTGATTAATATTAGCCATATTTGAAATAATATTTATTTATTTTTTGTCTTTTGTCGAAAATGACCAAAATAAGATGAAATAAATAATATACAATTACTTCACTAAAAAAATTGTAAAATACAATTAAAAAAAAAAAACTTTAGGAGGTTCGAAAGCTGCGACACGATCCGGGATACGTGGCACCGAAGCCGAGGACGTCAGCCGCCAAAAACGCCGTCGTCTGGTCACTGCAGCGGCAGAGGCCGCTGCTACAGTTACCTAGCCGTGAGGTAAATCTGTCACCGTTTTCTGACGTGAAGATAATCGGAAGGTGCTCACGCGCCAAGCGTGAGTTTGTGTAACGGAAATCGTTGACGACGTTGAGAAACGGTGACAGAGCGACGTTGGTGGCGATGGATCAATGGTTGGGTGATGGACAGTGACGGGGATGGGTAACGGCGAGTGGACCCACGTGGGGCCGTGCGAATGGGAAAGTGTCGGAAGGTAGGGCTATGTTAATTTTAATTTTATTTTTTTTAAAAAAATTATATTATTTGATATTTGTTATAAATGCTTACTTGGGATTGTGGTTGAGTTCACGTTTTTGCAATTAATGAGAAGGTTCAAAATTGAAATGGGTCTTCAAATGTATTGGAGAAAGTGCCACCCATATTGCCTTTATTTACCATTTTGGGGTTTTTTTTTTTAAAAAAAAAAAATTAAATAAAATAAAATATATGAATCAAGGAAGATTAAAAAGCAAGAAACAAACCATGGAGAAAGGGAAAAAAGAAAAAAAAAAAAGGTAAACAAACAAACCAACGACTCTTATTTTGAATAAGGATGTCAAAAAGGAAAAACAATAACATAAAGCTTGAAAAAGAAAAACAACAACTTATCATTTAGATTTAAAATAGACATATAGAAAATGTCATAAACTATTTTAATTTGTTATATAAAATTAGGTGATTTTTATTTTATTGACTATAATTTTTTATCACTTAGATTTAAACAGAGCACCGACCTATAAACCTAAATCCATTTTCAGAGATAATAGGAGGGGGACTTCAATAATTATTGGAATATCTTCGTCTATTATTTATTTGGACACTTTGGGACCAATACTTTCTTACTGTATGATAAAGTCTTAGAATGTACCGACACTGAACAACTCCCATTCTTATACAACCTAGACCTACTCTTAGGGTGGGGAGAGTTACTAGTTGTTGAGACATTTCATCTATTATTTATTTAGAGACACTTTAGGATGGAGACCTTCTTTTACGACAGAGTCTTAGAATGTCCCAAGATTAAATTACACCCATACATTTTAGATATGTCAAGGATAATTCAAATATATATCAAAATCCACATTAAAAACATATCCACTTTTACATATTTTAAAAGAGGATTATAAACATTCATTTTCAATTAAACGCGAGGGAAAGACAAATGTCTTATTTCCTTTGATAATCAGTTTTGCACTAATTTCTATCTATATTTCATTCGATTATTGGAACGAATCAAAATCATTGTTAATCTTCCATGTTTCGAATTCAAGAATTTTCTTTTACCTCATCGTAATTGTGCTCACAATCATTTATAAATTATCCATCTAAATAAAAGTAATTTAAAGATCACTAAAATAATTTTATTTTCATTTTCCTCTTTTTGAACTCCAAAGCACTTTGGCTCAAAAATTCAGGCAAAGCTTTATATATACATAATCAAACCACACTTTTCCCAATATAGCTAATAATGTTACATTATGGTACGGTCAGATGAAAAGTGCATCCATTCAAATTAGATGATTCCATTCACCTTTTTTTTTTCTCCAAAAACCATACTCTTATTATTTTTGTTCTTATCAACCAAACCTTTAATTCAAATCAAATATTTAAAAATAAAGTTAATGGGCCCCATTTATTTCTTCCAAGTATATTCCAAAAGAGAGAGAAAAAACCCTATACAAAAGAAATCCCCTCTCACAAGAGGCTTCTTAAAGAGAAATGAACTCAAGATTGGGAGTGTTAGTTTTGTAATTACAATGAAATGGGAGGGCTTTATGAAAATTTAAGAAACTAAAACTTTCATTGGGTAAAAATGGCAGAGGCAACTGATTGAGCTGCAGGCTGATGAAGCACAGAGACATGCTTGCATTTGCACAGTGTGAGCTAATCTTTGTATTTATTCTACCTATTCCTTCCTACACCCCCTTCTTTCGTTTCCCTCTAAATTTCACTTTTTTAATTAAAACAACTCTACATTTTCTTTTTAGATGTTCGATTCGATTAATCATATAGTCCAAGTTTACCAAATCATAATATAAAGTGACGTAATCGTAATGAAATTTTCTTTGATGGATCAATCGTAATGAGTCTCAATCACAAACGTAATTAAATTGTTTTTTAACATGTTTACTTAGGATTACAAATCTGTCACATTTTTTTGATCAAAATGATAATGGTAAAGGTAACAATAAATGTGACATATTCATAATTCCCATAATGTTTAATGTTTTAGTAACAATATTTATAAATGTAGTAGTGGATACCACATACTTTTCAAGCATAATCAAGTTGAGTACCTTCCATTTCTCAATTAGATTACGTGTTTTGATTACAAATTTGGAGATGAAACTCACATGTTCGTTATAAGTAAATAACAACAAATGTAATAATTTAGAACCCACTTTTTACTTTACCATTCATGGATTATGTTTTAATTGGGGTAAACGTGACCCTAATCTTTTTTAAATCCTACATTTTTTTTATATCCATGAGTGTCGAGCCAACTAATTACACATATTTCGACTAATTTCATCGGACAATCTATTTGATTCTACAACATTTGGGTGTCAAGTAAATCTATAAGATTAAATGGTAATCAAATCTAAGCCTCTACAAATCACACATTTCTTAAAAAATGAATACAATATCAATAAACTTAAGATAGTTAAAACCTCGTAGCTTGGAATGGGAGGTTATAGATTTGAAAGTATTTTGAACATAAAAGTTAGAATCATATGAAAGATTGGGATAAAATGAAATAAAAGTTTGTGAGAGTTATGATTGTGATACTGATTTTGATGTTATCTTCCCTCGTGAATGACCCAACTTCTGAAGAGAGGTAGTTTCAAAATTTCTTTTATCTTCAACCTTCTCTCTCTAACAGACACACACACACCACAAAGCTGATTGATTGTTCTTTTCAATTTCACTCAACACCCTCTCTCTCTCTTCAATCTCTAAAAAAGCTTTTGTACTTATTATCTCAAAAAGGTTTTTCTGGGCTCAGGGTTGGGTGGAGGTGGTTGGCATTAGCACAAAAACAAGAGAGAAAGAAAGAGAAATTGGAAAAACCCAATTTATGTTTTGGGTTTTCATTACTCTGTTTTCCTTTTTCCTTACAAAATTCGATCTATCCTCTCTTTTCGGACCCATTTTGGCTTCTTTCTGTGACTCTGCTGGCTTGACGTGAAAGAAGAAGGAGACCCATCAGAGGGAAGGGGAGGGAAAAAGCAAGCCCTCGCTAAGATTTGGATAACAAGTTGTTTCTGGGTTTTGTTTTCTGTTTGTTCTGAGCAGCTTTTTTTGGCTCTGTTTCGATTCAAGATTTTTTTGGGGGTTTTCAATCGGTAGGTGGATTTGAGCTATGAGTTTAAAGTAATACCATGTGCATTTTGATGAATGTTGAATGCTGTATTTGTTCTTTTGCTGATAATGGATCTTTATTTCTTTCTGATCTGGTTTTAATCAGATTTGATGAAGCTTTATTTGAGCTGATTGAGTTTATTTTCCAGCTGGGTTCTGTTTCAAGTGATTCGCCTCTCATTCATTGCACATCAGCAAGAGCTGGCTTCTGTCACGTCACAGCCTCGTTCCTGTTTTGGTTGGACCTTAGAAGTGAAACATAGTGTTGTCTGAAGTATCTTTTTAACTGAATTCTCTCAAATCCCTGTTGGGTGAGAGCCATTTTTGGTGATTTGAAAGCTCGGAGGAGGTGCATAGTTCAAAATGAATAGAGAAATCAATTCTGCATGTGGGTTTGCTTTCTTTTTTGGTTTGCAGTTTGTTGCCAATTATCTTCTGATTCTCTCTGTTTTTAAGTTGCACATGAGTTAAAGAGAATTTTGAATATCAAAATGTCGAAGACTATGCTCTGAAATACTGATTAAGATAAAATGAAAGTGTGGTAATGTATGTAAATTACTGTGGAAAAGGTCGTGTCATTGTAGGCTCAGGTTTAACTGGCCTGAATTGTGAGCATGTCGGTCGGGAACATAAATTGAATCCAACATTGTGGGACAGATCAATAATGCACATGTTTCTGGGTTTGGTCCTCAGCCATGTCTTTGAGCAGCAGTGGCGATATCTGCTTCTTGGGGTGTGAGAATTGACTTTCTAGAGTGTAAAAATTTCAACGAATCGACGTGGTAATGAGTCGGGATCAGAAGCGGGGAAAGCAGGACAAAGGTTCTGATGATGTCCAGAAGGTGATTGTTGCAGTGAAGGCTTCCAAAGAAATTCCTAAAACTGCACTTGTTTGGGCGTTGACTCATGTTGTTCAAATTGGAGATTGCATAACTCTGCTGGTTGTTGTCCCTTCTCAAAGCTCTGGTACATTTCTCCCTTTCCCTCATTTTGATTTATGCAAATACTGAAGCATTTAGTGATGATCCAACCTCGGTTTCCTCTTATATCCTTCATGTCCCTGTTATTGGTCAATCATTTGTTCATCTTCCTATTCTGGTTGTTCTGCCTTTAACCGATCTCCTTCAAATCTTGTCACATAGTTTCTGCTTTTTATCAAACATGTTTCCAGATCTTAGTCTAGAGGGTGTTCCAGTGTCATTGGATCTTTTTTTTCGCCTCTCATTAATATAGAGCCTTCTCACGTTCCAAATGGTTGTCCAGAAAGAAAAAAAGACAGTTCGATATGGGACAACTGGATCTGGCCACTCCAGTGATTTATTATGTTTAATTAGTAGATGGATTACTAATAGCATCATATCCTTCAGGTAGAAAATTCTGGGGTTTTCCGAGATTTGCTGGGGATTGTGCAAGTGGTCACAAGAAAGCTCATTCTGGGACAAGCTCGGAGCTGAAATGTGATATTACTGACTCCTGTTCTCAGATGATCCTTCAGCTTCATGATGTTTATGATCCAAATAAGGTTAGAACTTTGACTTCCTCTTACTGCTTTCCCATGTCTAAAAATTAATTACTCCAATTAGATGACATATTTCTTGAAATGGAACTTTTTCTTTGGCAGATAAATGTGAAAATTAAAATTGTTTCGGGGTCGCCGAGTGGGGCAGTAGCTGCTGAGGCCAAGAGAGCTCAAGCTAGCTGGGTTGTGTTAGACAAGTAGTTCTCCTGCTCACTTCTCAGTTCTCTCAAATCTAACATTTGCTTCCATGTTTGTGGTCTTTCTCTCCCTACGACGTGTGATACTATTTTCTAATTGTTTCAGACAGCTCAAACACGAGGAGAAATGTTGCATGGAAGAGTTACAGTGCAACATTGTTGTAATGAAGCGATCACAACCAAAAGTTCTACGTTTGAACCTGGTTGGGTCTCCAAAGAAGGAACCAGAAGTGCCCTCTCCGTCACCTTCTGATATAGATGAAGGGTCTGAAAGCCATCAAAAAGAAAATAGTGATCCTCTAGATTTCATTCGGGGACCAGTTGTGACCCCCAGTAGCAGTCCAGAGTTGGGCACACCTTTTACCGCTACGGAAGCTGGAACATCATCAGTGTCGAGCTCAGATCCTGGAACTTCACCATTTTTCAACTCTGAAATGAATGGAGACACAAAGAAGGAGGAATTGTTTGTTATAAAGGAAAATAAAGAACTTGATGCTGCTAGTTCAGACTCGGATATTGAGAATTTATCTGTCTCTTCTGCGAGTTTAAGATTCCAACCGTGGATGACAGAGTTTCTAAGTTCTCATCTTCAATCCTCACAACACATAAGTGGAAGGTCACAGAGATGTGATGATAGGAATCAAGGCTCAACAAGAAAATCTTTTCTACCAAAGTCTTCTACACTTGACAGAGAATCAAGTATTGGAATGTCAAGCCATAGAAGTGACAATGATTTTCATGGGGACGTACGAGATGCAGTTTCTTTATCCAGGAACACGCCACCAGGCCCTCCTCCATTATGTTCAATATGCCAACACAAGGCACCAGTTTTTGGAAAACCTCCAAGGTGGTTCAGCTATGCTGAGCTGGAGCTTGCTACTGGTGGATTTTCACAAGCCAACTTTTTGGCTGAAGGTGGATATGGATCTGTTCACAGAGGGGTACTCCCAGATGGACAGGTGGTCGCTGTCAAGCAGCACAAACTAGCTAGTTCTCAGGGAGACCTTGAATTTTGTTCAGAAGTCGAAGTTCTTAGCTGTGCACAGCATCGAAATGTTGTTATGTTGATTGGCTTTTGTATAGAGGAGAAGAGAAGGTTGTTGGTGTATGAATACATCTGCAATGGTTCACTGGATTCTCATTTATATGGTAATGTTTTGAATTCAACCCCTTGAAAAATACACATCTAATTACTGCATGCACATTTTAAAATACATGATCCCACTTGTTACTTATGTCGAAATAGATTACATTTCAAAATTCTGGATTTCCTTCCTAGGGTCTTAAAATGAGTACACAGGTGCAATGAAAGAATCCTCACATTTCTCCTACACTTAGGTTTTTTCCTACTTCAACAGTTCATATATAATTTTAGTTGTGACTAAGTCATCTAATATAAATTGTTATTATCATATATTTTATTTTGCTTTGTGGTTAAATGCTTTTGTGAGTAATTTGGAGGTGCATTTTCAGGACGCCAACAAGAGCCACTAGAATGGTCTGCCCGGCAAAAAATTGCCGTGGGAGCTGCAAGGGGCCTACGATATCTCCATGAAGAATGTAGAGTGGGTTGCATTGTTCACCGGGATATGCGGCCAAACAACATTCTTATCACCCATGATTTTGAACCACTAGTATGAAAACTTCCAATCTTCAAACTGCTTTATATGTCTTCAATCTTCCATCACACGCAGCTCCCATTTTCAGATATCTATCAAACTACTTTTTACTACCTCAACCTCTGTATATCGATAACCCAGTCAAGAATAAACCGTGTGGATGCCAATATCTTTTCAAATTCTGGGTTCCAATATTATCAAATATTTACCACTTAATGCATCGCAAATTACAGTACAGACAGACAGTAGTCTATGAAAAATTGTGTTGTTATACTCCTTAGGATGCTAGAATTGATCAAGGGTCCTTTCTTCATTAAACTTTTCTTCTGAGACAAAGTCTAAGTTTCATTCTTTTTCTTCAAGGTTGGAGATTTTGGCCTTGCAAGATGGCAGCCTGACGGAGATACTGGTGTTGAGACAAGAGTTATTGGAACATTTGGGTAGACATCTAATGATATCTTGTACCTTTTCTCTATCACGCATCGTTTGCATATTGTATTGAACACGATTATTTTCTGTGGTGTAGGTATTTGGCTCCAGAGTATGCTCAAAGTGGCCAAATCACAGAAAAGGCCGATGTTTATTCCTTTGGGGTGGTACTGGTGGAGCTAATTACTGGAAGAAAAGCCGTAGACCTTAGTCGGCCAAAAGGTCAACAGTGTCTCACTGAATGGGTATGGATGAGTGAATATACTTCTGAAAAAAGCTTAACACCCTACTTTAATATTCATTTCTAACATTCAAATTCTTCGTAGTTAACAAGCTTCAAAAGGTACCATTGCTAACTGGCTACTCATACTATGTTTATGCAAATCAGGCACGCCCCCTGTTGGATGAATTTCTCATTGATGAACTGATCGATCCAAGGTTGGGAAATAGCTTTGCAGAGCATGAAGTGTACTGCATGCTGCATGCCGCATCGTTATGCATCCGAAGAGATCCCAACGCAAGGCCTCGTATGTCACAGGTGAGATACCAAGTCTAAAACCATCTCATTAGAAATCACTTACACATTGTAGCACTTGTTTTCTATTCCCCAATACATTGTCCAATCGATCCATGAATACAGATAGGCTGGTAGGGAGACAACTGGGTATGTTTTGAATGTGAGGAACCTTGTATAAGTAGTTTAATCACTTATCAAAACTGTTTCACTCGCCTCCCTGAAACCGAAAATTCCAACTTCTGAAAGATATTATGTTGCTAGTTAGGAAAGAATTTAAGAATCAGAATGTAGAATTAGTTCAACACAACTTCAATGAGGTAGAAATCAAAATGTCCAAAAGTTAGTAAAGGAGTTCTGGTCCCTTAATGACAACTCATAGAGTGGCCAATTAGATACAAAATACCCACCTTAGATTCAAATTCCAACCCCCTATTTTGTATTATTTCAAAAGGAGAGAGTTGAGGGAATCCCGAAACTTATCAGTATCTTGATTTGGAGGCATCAAAATATGGACCACCACCATATTCTCAAGACTTGACAATTCATATTCTATTTTCAACTGTCAAGGTTTTACGGATTCTGGAAGGCGACCTCGTCATGGATGCTAATTACTTATCAACTCCCGGATACGATGTGGGAAACCGGAGTGGTCGAATGTGGACCGAGCAACAGCAGCAGCAGCAAACCTACAGTGGCTCGTTGTCAGATGAGACCCTAGAGAGGTTCAATGAAAAAGTCTGTGTTGAAAATTTAAGACCAGGTTACTGGGAAAGGGACAAGACAAGGAGGACTTCAAGTGGAAGTGATTTGTAAAGTGGCTCAACATTCCTAGAATATACACTACACTCTTTAGTCTGCTGAATTTGTACTTCCCCAATTAATTTTTTTGGGTAATTCTTTTTCCTCATTATAAGCTTCTGTTTGTGTATAGTAGTAGTATTAGTAAGTGGAAAAATATGGTGGGGGGTTTTTTTGTAAGTTTTGTAGGAAAAATAGTGTAGTAGTAAAAGCCTATATGGTCACTTTCTAACTTCACATCTGAAGATGCTTTTATTTTTTATTTTTACCAAATCTAGGAAGTTGTTCTTTGACAAAATAACTCTCCCCCTCCTTTCTCACTCGATCTCTTTCGTGTACCAATAGAGATGAATCTTAGCGAAGGAAGCTTTATATCAACTATATTGGTGTTGATTGAATCGTTACTAGTACGTTCATGTGCTTGTATCGTTGTATTTATGTGAATGTATGTTTTGAGATAGATTTTTACTAAGTTTTGAATGTTGAAGTTTGAAGAGTTGAATGAGAAGATCAATGAGACAATATAGCAATGTAAGTATACTACATAACTTCAAATTTCTTTCTTTTGTTTGTTTGTTTTGGTTTTTAAAAAATCATTAGTGAATAAATGAATGTTAAATAAAATTTTTTGCTTCTTGAATTTCCTAAGATTACCTTGTATCTCTTTTAAAAAGAATAGAATAGACAGAATTATAAGGGAGGGTAGCAATAATTGTTAAATTTGTGAGATGAGAAAAAGCTTCAATGATAGACGACCATACAAATAAAAGTAACCTTTTTGTAATGAATAAAATCAAACTTTGATTATTGTGAAGATTCATTTAGTTGTGGCTTGTAATATGATCAAACCTTTTTTTTAATCATTATTATTATTATTGTTTCAAATTTAAATAAGGCAAATGTAGTATTCTTTTTAGTAATGATGTCCCCTTAACACACAATTTTGAAAGACTCAACATATAGCATGTTACTATAGTTTTAACAAATGATACTACTTTTTATGGAGAAGCCTCATGTTATAATTATTGCTTTCTAAATTTTAGGCTAACTTATCTCCATGATTTACTCATCCTGTACTTTTAAGTTTGTGCCAATTTGATTCATGAACTTAAAGTGTTCAGAAGTTTAGATTTTATGTTTAATAGATTTTTGAATCTAAAAAAAAATTGATTCATGAACTTAAAGTGTTCATCAAGTTTTGAAGTTTAGATTTTATGTTTAATAGATTTTTGAACCTAAAAAATATAGTAAGTCCCTAAATTTTTAATTTTATAGTTAAGAAATTAAGATTCAAGGACATTATAATTTTAAAAAATGAAGTACACCGAATAGGCATAAGAGTTTGAACCTCCAACTTTAAAAGAAGAATGAGATGTTAATTACAATTGGCGTGTGTGCTGATGTTTAATGGATAATTAAGGTTAGAAATTAAATTGATCGATCTTTTCTTTCTTTCTAAAATTAGACAAGGAACCAATGGATCTTTGGATAGGCCAGTTGGACCAAATCATATATAGATAATATATATAACTGTTATAATATTCTATATTATATACCACAAATACAAAATTCTAATTCTTATCTAAACAGATAACAAGTAGTTTATGGTTAACAAGACATAACCTTGTTATATGTTTAATATTAAGATTTTTCTGCAAAGGAGATGTGGTTTTATTATACCCCTCGTTATTTCCACCATTAAATAATTGACTAAAATATCATTTATTTTTTGGATGTATTATTTTGGAATTACATACACATTTTTCTCTGCAAGATATGGCCACCATACCACCTTTTTTTTTTTTTTTTTTTCTCTCTCTTTTCTTTTCTTTTCTTTCCAATTTGAAAAAGAAACCATCGTTGCAAAATAATAATAATAAAACTTTATACTTTCACAACAGATTTTAAAATTTTAACAAAAAATTAATATATAATTTTGCATGAAAATTACACCGTAAAATGATTCGGACAATGACATAGAACGATGTGATTATGTTCGAGTATCAATTTAAGTTCTAAATCACCACCACAACACTATTTCAATTCCTAATTTTTCATTCAAAACATTCTAATTGATACCTACTCTACTCCAATTGTTAGTTTTAAAATGTTTATGAAACAACAAACTTTATTGTAATTTTTGAAAGAATAATCTTTTTTAAACAAACGAAAAAGCTTAAGGATACTTTTGTAATTGAGTTAAATGAAAAACCCAAACTGAATCTTTTTACAAAGTTGACCATTGGGAAAATCAAACTATATATATAATATAATAGAAATAAGGAAATTCGAACTAGGATCTCTTGATTGCTAACACATATTAGACGACTACACTCCTTCAACAAAAATAAAAGATTTCATATTGTAGGATTAAATGAAAATATTTGAAAGCGAGAACATAGAATAATATAAAATTTAAATTTAAAAGGAAAATAATAGGCATCGCCTATCTTTGTAATAAAGGAAAGAGGGGTATGGGTTAGATGAAGCAAATTATTACTCAATCTCAAAGGTCTGAAATTGAAACTTTTAAAAGTTGAAGTATTTTATATTGTAAGAAAAAATGGTGCAAAAAACCAAAAAAAAAAAAAAAAAAGTCGAATTATTAAATATATGAAAACGAACCTAAAAAGGTTAATTGCATAACTCCATTTCATAAACCAACTAAGAGAAGATAATTATAATTAGTTTCTTTTTCTAATAAAAAAAAAGAAAAAGGAAAAAACAAGACATCCTTGAGTCGTCCAATTCAAAATCAAGCACAAAAAATAAAATGTCAACAATTACAAACTGACAAAATTAAATTAAATTACAATACGAAACAAAAAAACAAGAAGAAACCCTATTTGCATATCACAAGAATGAAAAATTAAGTGGAATTTGAAAGCAGAAATGGAATAACATAATTTTCATAAAATTTTCAATTGCCAAAAAACAGAGATCGTCAAAAGAAACCAGAACAAGAAGAAGAAGATGGAATTAACCTCTACAATTAACAACACTAATCCATTACGATTGCCGATTACGATCCAGGCGCGATCAATCCAGTGGCTTCTTCATCCAAGTAAAGATTGTCGGTCTTCCTCACGGCGGCGTGAGCCAAAACGACGGCGGCGCCAACGAGCAGAGCGATGAGAATGTTGAGTGTAGCGTTAGTCAAGAACAAGAATCCGATGGTGAGAATTGAGAGGATGAGGAGAATGATCCAATCTTCGAGGATGCGGCCGGCGAGAATGAGAGGCTGATCGCGGAGGAAGTAGAGGAAGAGCCAGAGGGATAACATGAGGAAGAGGACGAGGAGTGAAATCGGATGCCAGAGGAGAGCGAGGAAGAGGATCACGAGAACGACGATGGCGTAGTTCATACGGAAGTAAGCGAGATTGATTTTGATGCGAGAGAGAGTGTCGTGGAGGTTGGAAGGGAGAGTGAAGGAGCGGTAATCGGCGATTAGACGCCATGGACGGCGGTGACCTAGGCCGTCTTTGAAACGCTGTTTGGCGCGAGAGATGTACTCGAGGTTAGCGGCGGCGGCGGAGGAGGTCGGAATGGTGCCGTAATTGGTCATTTTTGTGGCCGGAGCCGTTGCCGGAGGTGGAAGAGGGTTTGAACGGTTTTGAGGGGAATTTGGGGATTGACAGAGAGGAAGAAAATGATTTGAGGGATCTGAAGAATGGAACTTTGACGGGCAATAAAATGTGCCCTCAATTCATTCCCACTTTTTTTTTTTTTTTTTTTTTTCAATAAATTGAAACTTATTTAATTTTAGTCCTCTCTCTCTCTCTATATATATATATATATATTTTTAAATTTCAATTTTAGTTCTTTACTTTAAAAAAAGTTTTAGTCTCCAATTGTTATTGATTTTTCTAAAATTGTTTTCAAATATAGAAAAATGTACCAAAATATTTACATATATTATAAAATATCACTGTCTATCATCAATAGACATTTTATAGACTACCATCGTGTATTATTCATAGATGGTGACATTTTGTTATATTTGAAAATAATTTTAATAATTTGACATTTAAAATAATTTTCGTTATATATATATATATGACAATTCTAAAGTACATGGACTAAAATACAATTTAACCTTTGTTTTATTAAAAATAATGTAAATAAAGATTAAAATGTATCAACAAAAGGGTTACATTACAAGCCCCCTCTATAAATTTTTGTAGTTTGTGTTTGTTTAGTCTTTAAACATTTAAAAATATTTAATTGGTTACTAAATTTGTAATTTTGTATTTGTTAAATTGGTGTTTTTTGTCTTTTAGAAAATCAAAAGTCCGGGAATAAAATCTGTAATTTAATTAAATAGAACTAATGAATATATATCTTGGTCTCTAAACTTAAAAAAGATTGACTATTGAATTTAGAAATTACTCCAAAGAAGTTTTAAGATTTTTTCTTTTCTTACAATTTTCTTTGAAATGAATGGATGAAATTTTGATATAGTGATTAATGGTTAAAAATTGAGAAGACATAATTGATCATTTACAACATGGCAAATGACAGAAGATTAAACATGTTTTCCAATTTTTACAGATTTTAAAAACAAATGCAAAGTTCAATACCTAAAATATTTTTTTTCAAAATTTAAGCCTACAATCGAAATTTACAAGATTTTTTTCTTTTTTAGGTAAAAATTTATTATCTCATAGTTTAACATTTAGAAAGAATAGTTGTGTTAAAGCCTTAATCGTGTCTAAAATTTTAAAATTGGTAAGAATTTAATTTCTGTACACGTCAATGAACACAAACCATTTGATGACTGTATTGTAAAAAAAAAAACATACGAGAATGCCATAGTACAACCTCGTAGTCATAAATTCAATTCTCCCAACCCATATATTGTCAGGAACAAAAATAGTTTTTTCTCTCAATAATATGAGTTATCTTTTAATTTAGTTATGACTATCAACTCAAACATAACTCGATTGATTAAAAGGTTTGAGTCTGAGGTTTAATTCCTCACTAGTGAAACTTAAAAAATTCAATAAATATTCATCAAGAAGTAGTGAGTTGAGGTGGTTGTTTATTTGTTGTACTCGTAAATAGAAAAACTTGATTTCTTTCAATGTTAAACTATATAAATTCAACCTATAAATATCAGGTGGTTATATGATATTTTGGAATATAATCTAGAAATGAATGACTTTTAAAAGATGTTGGGTTGCTTAAAGGTTGTGAACAGCTTTAGGAATAAAGAATCCTTCAATAGAAAATGTCAAAGAAACTTATCATATGTTTTCCTCTTAAATTTTTTAATTTTCTTTTACACAATTTGTTTAATATAATATAATTTATTTTTATAAGAAATAGCATTTTTTAGGTGTGAATTGGTTTCATTTATGTGTGTCGATTATTTGATAATTTGTGCTGAAAACGATATTAAATTATTTAGACTAATTCGTTTTTTTTTTCCCACCAAATGAAATAATGGGTGTTTGATTTGAGTGCGGTTGATAATTGATATGCACAAAGCTAATTGTATATTTAACATATTTAAAGAAGGGTAAATATAATAAAATCCATCTGTGATATTGTTTATTATTGTTAGATTTCGAGGGTTAGATTTAAATTTTGTTATATCTACAAAATTTTCTTTGTTATATCTACCAATATTTTGATTTCATTGTTATATTTGTAATTGTCCCATTTAATATTGGGATGTTAAAGAAAAACTAACTCGTGTAACAAAAATTTATTCATCAATTTAATAATTATTTCATTTTTTTATGCTAAAGTTAGAAGGCAAATGAATGAAGATAAAAATTGCAACACTTATTTAAGTTTAAGACCTAATTTGATGAAATTGAATGTTTAAATTAAAATCGATATAACTTAACTAGTTTAGAGTCAAAGTTGATTTATTTTCTTCTTCTTATTTTTTGATCAATACTTTATTTAATAACATAATCAAATTATTATACTCATCCATCAATACTTTTCTTTGACTAAGATAAAAAAATGTAAAGTAAAAATATAAAACTAAGGTGCTATTACGATTTTCTAAAAATGGTTTCTTTTCATAGTTAACTTTTATACCATAGTTTTTTTTTTGCCTTCAACATTTAAATTTTTAGCTAAAATTAAAAAACAAAACTATTTTTTTAATTTTTTTTTTCAAAATTTGACTTAGTTTTTCTAAAACTTTTTAATAATAATAATAATATAACAAAAAAAAAAAAAATCATGGATGGAGTTAGAATTTATGAGCTTAATTAAAAAAAAAAAAACTAAATAGTTATCAAACGAGGTCTACTAAAAAGATATATTTAAAGATTAACTTATATTTGATATCAATCATATATATAAAAATAGCCTAACCGATATGTAGTCAGTGGTTAAAATATATATTCTTGACCAATATGCAATTAATATGAAGCTATAAGCATTTATAAGATGATGATAATATATATAGTATAATAATTTTTGAAATTATTAAAAATTGCACATGCTAATTAAAAGTTAAATGCACGACAACCTTGCACGTTGGATCCCCTACTCTAAAAACTTTCTTTTTAAGGATTTGTTTTCTCACAATCTTCTTTAGGTTAATTTTTCCCAATGACATGGTTTTTAGAATCGTGTTTACATATATATTATTTGGTTAAATTTAGTATTTATCATCTTTTGTACTTTATAAAAATATATATACTTTTTGTGCTCAACTTTATTTACCTTCTCTAGTTGTATTCTTATATACTTTCAAATGTTTTATTTTTAAATCGTGATAATCTTATTCATATGTTTTTAAATTACTAAATGTACTTTTTTTTCTTGTTAAAATTTTTAATTTACGTGAAAACAATTAGTAAAAGTTCAATTTGATGAATAGTACATGAAGCAATTACTATAGAACTTAAAAAAAAAATTTAAAGTATAAGGAAAAATTAGATATAAATAGAAAATATATGAAGGAGAAATATTTAATCCAGTTTGATTATCATTTAGGTTTTGGTTTAGGATTTTTGAAAATCGTATTTGTTTTTTCATAATTTTTTTACAATAATTTTCATATTTTCTAATGAAAAAATTGTTGAAAATATTTTAAAATATAGCAAAATGTTATATTGTATCAATAATAGACACTGATAGATATCTATTGATGGTAGATGATAGTAGTCTATCAGTATCTATCACTGATACACGGTAACATTTTGCTATATTTATAAATATTTTTTTGTTTATTTCACTATACATGAAAACAATTCTATAAAATGCTTTTTTTTTTAAAAAAAAAAATTACAATTTGACTTAAGTTTTGAAAACGTAATGATTATCAAACAAAGCCTAATTTATATCCGTAGTTGAGAGTGCACCATAACTAAAGATTTGCAAATCATTGAATCCTATTGAAAATCAAACTGTCTAGAACATAGATGTTGAAATGAACCAAAATAATAATAAAAAAGGGTATCTTCCTAATTTGCCCTAAAACAAGCCAATAATTCCACATGTTAAAAAAAGTGGAAAACTTTCGAGTAAGCCTAAACAATTTGGGGCATCATAAAAAAGCCAACTTTTTGGGAAGAAAGATAGAAAGGTAGAAGAAGAAGAATAGGAGAGTGCATAGAGGCATTGATGGAGATGAGCATAGGTGATTCCGACCTCTTTGAATAGAGTAAATTAGATCCAACATATTCAACCACTATTTCAAACAAGATATGGGTTGGAATCTAGTGTGGACAAGACTACACTAAGTTTGGTAGGGACAACAAAAGCCAATTATAATAACAAGACGGCAAAGAAGAGCCCAAGAAAGCCAGCAAAAGCTAAGCCATTTCTCTATTTCTATATATGTTTGGGATGTTATTACGACACAAAAATTTGATTTTTCTTCTCATTATATCTAAAGATCCAATGTCTATGTTGCTAGCTTTCTTCTCCTTTCCTTTGGTTGAGTTTGTTTTTCCCTTATCATTTTGAGAATATGATCGATTCCTATTTCAAAGAAGATAAAATAGTGTTATGTATATCGTACGTCGGATTATATATAAAGTGAGTCATTTTAGAATCAAATAATATTTTGCAACAAGTTTTGTAGCCTTCTTTCACGATGCAACATTATCAGTATTAGAATAGTTGAATTGTATTACCAAACCATGCATAGCTCATTGGCGTATGACTGTGTTAATAATCACGAGATCTGTAGTTTTCATTTTCCTACCCCAATTGTACTAAAATTATAAGATAGTCTCTATCTGTCTTTTATTAAGATTTATTGGACTTCCTTGCCAATTGTTTAGCTTAAATTACAAATTTATTTTTTGAACTTTGAAAGATATTTAATAAAATTCTAATATTTTAATTTTGTTTATGATATGTTCTTAGACTTTGGAAAGTATCTAATAGGTCTCTAAAATTTCAATTTTATTGCTAATAGGTTTTTGACTTATTCGACACATTTTAAAATTTATAGATCTATTAGACACTAAATTAAAAATCAAAGAATTTATTAGATTCAAACTCAAAGACAAAAGGGCTCTATCAAATTGAATTTTCATTATATATTTAGTAGAACAATTAATTTTTAAGAGAATGTCAAATATATTAAAAATACATTTAACACAAAATTTAAAGATTAAAGATTTACTAGAAATAAAATTGAAAGTTTGGAGATTTATTAGATATTTTTTACAAATTTAGACTACTATTAGACACAAATTTAAAAATATCGTAATTAAATTTGTAATTTAATCATTTTTTACAAAGTAATTTCACCAATTAAATTTTGATATTTACAATGAACTTCGTATAGTGCGATATTTTGTTTATGGTTTATTGTTGTTGCAAGGGATATAATTAGACATTATTTTATGGTGCCACAAACATTTCTAATTTATTTATGTGACAAATTTTTTAGTGGGCCAACAGCTTATTCCATAGGATAGATTTTTGTTACCTTGGATATCGTTTGATAATTTTTTCCCCTTTTTGAAACAACTTTTGATAAATTTTTAATCAAAAGATTGAGACATAAAATAACTAATTAAACCTACTATAGAGAGCAAATGGGATGGAGCCACGTGGATGGAAGAGTTAAGGTAGCATGTAGCTACAGGTGAACATTGTATCAAACTATTTTGTATATCACTATTAATTGTGTATCTGAATGGTAAAATATACAGGTATTTATATACATAAAACTACTTAACGATAGGTACATAAAATCTGTAAACTAAACGTACAAAAGTGTAACCACCCAACATCCTCAATCAAACTCAAGATGATAGAGTAGAAACCAACTTGAATTTGCAAGATAACTGATTAAAGCGTGCAGGAGAAAGTGCTTTAGAAGATTTCAGCCGGTTGTTCAGTCGTAGATATAGCTTGAAGATGCAGGGTGGAACTTTGAAGATGATGACAAACAAATTGACAGTCATTCTCAATATGCTTCGTCTGTTCATGAAACACATCATTATGAGCAATCTGAATAGCACTGCGATTGTCACAATGAAGACGCAGGGTGGAACTTTGAAGATGATGACAAACAAAGTGAGATTAGTCTCAATATGCTTCGTCCGTTCATAAAACACATCATTATGAGCAATCTAAATAGCACTACGATTGTTACGATGAAGAATAGTGGCAGAGGCATGGGGAGCTCCCATATCAGACAGGAGCTAGCGAAGCCACAAGACTTTGGAAATAGCATCAACAAGGGCTCGATATTCCAACTCTGTGCTAGAACAAGAGACAACAATTTGTTTCTTACTTCGCTAGGAGATGAGAGAATCACCTAAATAAAAACAGTAACTTGTGGTGGACCGTCAATCAGTAGGATCACCAGCCCAGTCAACATCAGTATAGCTAGAGAGAACCAAGGAAGACTAAGAAGAGAATTGAAGACCATGTCCCAGAGTTCCTTTAACATACCGCAAAATACGAAGAACAATAGTGAAATGAATAGTGCGAGGAGTAGACATGACTTGACTCACCACATGGACCGCATATGCAATGTCTAGACGTATCATAGTTAAGTAGATGAGACTACAATAAGTTGTTGATACAGAGTGGGATCCTCGAGAGAAACACCATCAAAAGAGGTCAAGCGAACATTGGAGTCCAATGGTATTGGTGCAATGACAATATCAGTGATGCCAGAACGCGCCAAAAGGTCAGACACATATTTTTCCTGAGATAAATAATACCCTTCAGAACACGATGAAACCTGAAGACCAAGAAAATAATTGAGAGGGCCCAAATATTTCATCTCAAAGTGTTCTCCTAAATATCGTTGTAAATCTAATATAGCAGGAGGATCATCAATAGTGATAATCATGTTATCCACATACAATAGTAGAAGAACAATGCCATGCAAAGTCTTACGAGTAAAGAGAGCTGAGTCATGAGTACTGGAGATAAATCCAAGTTGGGTGACAATGGCACTGGAAGTTGTAAACCAGACATAGGGCACTTGTTTGAGTCCATACAAAGCACGTAAAAAAAGACATGCCTTCTGAGATGGGGAAGAAATACCATGTGGTGGCTTCATATAAACTTCTTCAGATAAAGTGCCATTGAGGAAATAATTCTTAACATCCATTTGAAGAAGGGACCATTGTTTAGCAGCGACTACGACTAATAAACTTCGAACATATGTCATTTGGCCAATGGGAGCAAAATTTTCCTCATAGTTGATACCATACTTCTGAGAATACCCTTTGGCTACCAGACGAGCCTTATACCATTCAATGGACCCATCGAAATGAGTCTTGATCTTATAAATCTACTTACACCCGATAGGCTTCTTGTTAGCAGGTAAGTCTTGATCTTATAAATCCACTTATACCTGATAGGCTTCTTTCTAGGAGGTAAGTCAACAAAATCTTAGGAATGCGTTTTCTCCAAAGCTTGAAGTTCTTCATTCATCGCTTGCTGCCCAAGAGGGTTAGTACATGCTTCCTGATAAGAGAAAGGTTCAACCAAAGACATAACAGTGGAAAAACAGTGATAGTCTCTAAGATGATGAAGAGTTTCTCTTAATCGAGTGGATCGACGAACAAATATAGGTTCTGATTCTGAAGGCAGATCTAGGAATGCATCAGTGGAAGAAGATGAATCAAGCTCAGGGATAGGCTGAGGGGACAAGTCAGGCAAAGAATCTCAGACAGGGAAGAGATTAGTAGAGGAATTAGTGAAGAATGAGTGGGGACTAGTAAGGGAACTATGAAAAGAAGATAAACTAGAGAACATAC
This sequence comes from Benincasa hispida, assembly GCF_027475165.1. NCBI lineage: Eukaryota > Viridiplantae > Streptophyta > Magnoliopsida > Cucurbitales > Cucurbitaceae > Benincasa > Benincasa hispida. The sequence goes on along the minus strand of NC_143478.1, from coordinate 89,730,682 downwards.
AATTTTCCCAAAATGTGACATGACGAGAGATGTGAAGCCTTCTAGAAATAGGATCCCTACATCAGAACCCTTTATGCTCAGTTCCATAACCAAGAAAACAACATAGATGAACTACGGGTTCAAGTTTGATATGTTCATGAAGATGGAGAAGGACAAAACATGCACACCCAAAGACTTTAAGATGAGAGTAAGAAGGAGAGGTACCATACAACCATTCAAAAGGAGATAGATTATGAACGACCGCAGAGGGCAGGCGATTGATAATATAAACAGACGTAAGGGCAGGCTCACCCTAAAACTTCTCAGAGTAAGATGTAAAGAGAAGTCGAGCACAGATAAAATCCAGGATATGGCGATGCTTTTGCTCAGTTCATCCATTTTTCTGGGATGTATAAAGGCACAAACATTGGATAAGAGTGTTCTGTTGGGTGTGGAAAGAAAGTAAGTGGGCATCCTTATACTCTGTTGCATTATTGGTGCGAAAAACTTTGAGTGTGCAAAAATTGAGTGTGGACCATTTTTGCAAACTCAATGTAGACCTGGGGTAAGGAAGAGAGATGTTTCAGAAAGTAAATCCAGGTAAAGCGGGAGTAGTCATCAATAAATAACACAAAATATCAAAAACCATTAATAGTAGGAGTAGGCGCAGATCCCATATATCAGAATGAACCAGATCAAACGAAGTATCGCATAGTGAAGCAGAAGTTGAAAAAGACAGAGTAGGTTGCTTTGTAAGTTTGCAATGTGAATAGTCAAAAGAACTGAATTGCACAACATTATTCAAAGTCTCAACAAAAATTAAATCACGAATCTTGTCAGATGATGCATGACCAAGATGCAGATACCACTGAATTGTATCAGTATCAATGACAACAACAGAAAGAGATGGGGAAATGGGTAGTTGAAAGACTGTGAGCTCAAATAATCTCCCTACCTTGCGACCCGTATAAACTATCTGACCTGTCTGCGAATCCTAAACCTGACAACCATGGGAAAAAGAAAATAGTAAGTCCGAGGTCACATAACTGACCAACAGAAGCAAGATTAAAGGTCAGATTAGGGACATGATAAGTATCGGAGAGGGTTATAGTTGGTGTATTAACAGTACCAATTCAAGAAATGGTCATATGGTTACCATCAACGAAGTGAACGAGAGGAAGCGAATTGACAGGGATAAAGGAAGATAACATAGCAATGTTGGAGTTCATATGATTGCAACAAGCCGAATCAAGAAACTAAGATGTATCTGGTGTGATAGCAAGAGTAGGTGCACTAGAAGATAACACTTGTTTGAGCAAATTCTGAAGGTCACTGATCTGGAGACTCAGAGGGGATGAAAGATGTCACAGCAACAACAACAACAGGTGGAAGGCCAGATTTGATAGAATTCTTTGACTTAGTAGTATAATAGAAGAGAGGGGGGGGATACAAGGTGGTCTGGTAGGATAACTATCCAAAATGTGACCAAGTTTGTGGCAATATCTACACTTAATTGTAGGATAATTAGAAAACTTATGACCATGCGATTTTCAGTTTTTGCAGAAAGAGCATGAATGACTGGTTGCAAGAGCAACATCCGATGATAGAAAGGAGACCAATCCAAGCTTTTTTTTTTCCTAAAAAAGGATTTCCTGAATTGCAACATTGAGAGGGGGCAAGGGATTACGATACAATAAGACAACATGAACATATTCACATTCTAGTCGAAGCCCCATAAGAACTTTGATAAGTTGCAGATGATCCAGGCTAATTTTGTCCTAATCTAACTGAGTCCAAATGGGCCGAAGAATAGCCAAGTACTCATTCACAGATTGTTTGACCTCTTGATTGGTGCTGACCAAGGTAGAGTGTAATTGATAGTTGTGAGCTAGACCAATGGTTTGAACCACAGAAAAACCCATAGTTCTTTAGCTGTGCTCGGCTAATAGGACGAAAAATATCAATTTTTTCCATTAGAACAGTAACTGAATGAAGACAAACAGATGAACAAGAAAAATGACTAAAAAAAATAATGGCTTGACTCAAATTATGGCTCGACTCAGCTCAACAGATGGCTCGACTCGCAGAGAACTCGACTCGGGTAGGCTTTTTCTTAGATTTGAAGCGAACATGGGTCAAAACGGATCTTAATGGCTGTTGCATTAGGCAGATCTGAATGGCTGTGAACGAAACTGAGTTGGTCAGATCTGAGCAAAAGTGAACGACGTTCTACGGAACTGAGTTGGTCAGAAGTGACCGACGTTGTGCAAATCTGATATGGCTGGTTGGGCTTGTAGTAGTTGAACGGTCTGTAGTAGTTTGACCTGAAGCAGTTGGGATTTGAATGCTAACGAACGACAGACGAACTTCTCCAACAGGCTGGTTGGTGAATTTCATAGCGGTGATAGGCGGACCTCTCTGACAGACGGGCGGCAATAGGCGGCGACGCGGATGGGAAGGCGACAGAGGAGCTGGTGAGTTTCACGGATCAGTTGGTGATTTTCATGTCTTTAATACCGTATCAAACTATTTTGCATATTACTATTAATTATGTATCTAAATGGTAAAATACACAAATATTTATACACATAAAACTACCTAAAGATATGTACACAAAATTTGTAAACTAAGCCTACAAAAGTGTAACCACCCAACAACCCTTATAACGATAAACAATAACAATTAACAGGTCGAGCGGAGTCGGTTTTTCATGAAAACCAGTGTTGAAATCACCTAATCGAGATAGAAAATTCAAAATCGGTGTTAAACAAGATGGATGATTTTTTAAGACATTTGGATTCAGTTTAAGATGATTTGGTCCAGTTCTATTTTTTCTTTTTTCATTCTTTTTCTATTTCTTTTATATATTTAGATATTTTATCATAAAATATAAATAATATTAAGACAATATTTATATTTATTTGTATTATATAATATAATATATATCTAAAAAATATATAATATTAATATATCGATCGGGTTTGGTTTAAATGTCGGTCGAAGTTGGTTGGTTTTTAACTGAATTTTTACATAATCGACCCTAATCGATTTTTGAAAAAACCGCCCTCTGACCTTCGGTTCGGTCAATTTCAATTGTTCGACTTGGTTTTTCGACTATCCTTACTCACTACTGCATGTAGCTCATAATTGCTCCTCAAGCGATAGTCAAAAGGAAAGTGCCATTTGTACAAAAAAAAAATTAGTTGGCACCCTTTTGAAAATGTCATGTCTGGCACATGTTTTTGGAAATATAGTCCTTGTTGTTTTATATGTTCAAAAAAATTAAATGAACATAAAAGGAAAATACCAAATGGAAACAAACAATTTGCCAAAATTTTCACGTTCCATTCTTATTGTTTCCTTTCAATTATTATGTACTCTCAAAATTGTATCTCCAAAATTAATAAATAAATATTTGGATAAAATACACTTTTGGTTAGACGTTTATTTGGTCTTTGAGATTTTATAATAGGCAATTTTAGCTCCCAAAATTTGAATAATGGTTCTAAATGGTCCTTAAACTCATTTGACCATGAGTTGACTTAATGGATTGTTGACTGAGATTTAACTTATCAATTTTTACTGTAAAAGCAGATTAATTAGAAATTTATTAGATTAAAATTTAAAATATAAACAAAAAGATTTTATTTTTTTACATTTTTTTTTCAGAAAGAAAGAGAATGGTAGAAGCTCTCTAACTCAAGTATATTTTGCCCCATGTATTTTCAAGAAATTATATATATACACTCAAAGTAAAGTTAGAATATGAGAATGGACCAACTTTAAGTATAACTTCAAAACTTATAATAATGATGGAAGATTAAGTCTTCGACTTTTAAAGGGGAAGGACATGTCAATTATCATTGAATTATGCTCACTTCGATCCTAAACTTATAGTTAGATTCGTTAAACTCTTAGACTTTCATATTTAAATTAATATAGATAATTTATTAGGATATTTGAAAATCATTTATGTATCGACTCTACTTGATAGGCTTCTTATATTAGAGTAAGAAGAACTTTTTCTATGACAAAGTTTTTATTTTTATCACTTTAATCATGAGATTATTCTAATCTAATTAAATAAACATTTTGGGGAGATTATTAAAAAAGGAATATAAAGATATTCATCTTCCTACATTCTAAGGATGACTATTTTTATTGAAATATGTTGTTTACGATGCCCACCTCACCTGAATTGGATATAAAGGTCTGGGCTTGGGCCTTTTACTGATTACGATTAATGCTATGTATAATTTTGTTTTTGGTTTTTAGTTTTTAAAAATTAAGCGTACTTTTTTATTTTATAATAATTTGCATCTTTTTTAAATACAATGATGAAAAATTTTAGTCAAATTATAATAACAAAAAATTTTTTTGAAAGCTTTTTTTTTTTTTTTTTAATTTGACTTAGTTTTTTAAGTTATGGGTAAAAAAATAAATAACAAACAAAGAAATTTAGAGGTAAAAATAGTATTTTCATACTTAATTAAATAAAAAAATAAAATAGTTACCGAATAAAGCTTTAATATTTCTCTGCGAAATTGTACTGCATGCAACATGTATGTTGTTTTTTGAAATTTGGCGAAACACCAAAATTTTAGAAATATAAACTATCCATTTTTGCATTTTTGAAATTCCAAAATGTCCTCAATGATCGTGCCGTACGATGTAATTAAATTTGATTGTTTATGTATTTGATAATCAACCTAATCTGATTCAACCAAAGAAATCCACTCAAATTGATTTGAATTTTATATTTCAATAAAATTTTTATTTTCAAATCTAAATTTATCTAATTGTTAAGTCCCCCCTCCTCCCTCTTATTTTTGTATATTTCTGATTCTATTTTCAAATATCAATTAACCTCAATCGCCTCGCAGTTTTTAATCTTAAGGTAAAATGCAATCCTTTTCCAATTTAAGGTGTGTTTAACTATACAAGTATTTAATTTTAAAAATGAGTTATTTTGAAAAAATTTAAAGTGTTTGACAACTACTCAAAATAGATTTTGAAACACTTTCAAAGAATATTTTAAACAACTTTATCAAAAGAGATTAAATAAAATGACTTTTGTGAAAAACATCTCTTAGTCAATCCAAACATGTCTTAATTTCCTTTAAAATGAAAAACAATTGTCGAATGAAGAAAAAGATCATTGACTAGTTATAATGTCAGCTATGAGGACAAAAATACTTGAGAAATTCGCCAAATACAAGGAAAAAGGAATCTGCCACAACGGAGATTGAGGGCTTTATATCTAACCCAAAACCAGAGAGAATAAAAGATAAAAAGGAAAGGACGATTGAATGAATGAGCTCATCATCTAATGGTTCAAAAAGTCTCGGGGACCATTTAGAATCATTTCTTAGGAGGCTTTTTACACCAATAACCTAATTAAATAGGTCAAATTGCAAGAATGACTCAAATCCATCATTTTTTTTATGAATAGCCTAATATGTTACAATATTACAAGCCCAAAAGTCCATAATACCCAATTAATTTATAGCATTTTTATTAAAAAAAAATGGAAAACATACAAATATAGGAAAAAAAAATGGAAATCATGTGCCTTAAAGTATTTTTTCCAAAATTTTAAAAATCCATCGCTAAAGGAAATGGAATTTTTTTTCGTCCCTAATTTATTTTACAAATTTTGAATATTAACTTAAAATTCATAATATCCAAATTTGGCGGATTGCATTTAATACATAATTATAGTGCCAAATTTTGATTTTCATCTATGTTTCATTTTTATTATATATACTAAGTTTATTTCAAATATATACAATGTTTATCTTAAACATATTTAGAACAATTACATATTTAAGTTTGTTATAATATATACCCTCTATTATAATTTTGGTCTCATTTATATTAAGAAATATATTTCATTTACTTTATCATATCTATCCATGTATATTTAGTCATTTTGCAAATATATGTCCCATATTATATAATAATAATGTTAGGACAAATTGCAAAATATATCTTCAAATATGGTAATTGTTGCAATTTTCACTTGTGGTTAGATGCTTTGTTTGAAGAAATTTCATAGTAGGTGAATACTTTTGGAAATATAACCACCCCAACATATTTCTAAGATTTAGGGATAACACATAAAGTAAGACACAATTAAATGAAAAACACTCATTAATGATGATATATTTCATAATTAATGATCAATAAAAATAAAAAAAACTCTCTAAATAATTAAATAAGAGAGAAAATGTACTACAATATTAAATTTGTCTTAAAAATCCACACAAATCTTATTATAAAATATTCTTCAAATTTAGGTTATTTCTGAAATATCGCTTGTGAAGTAGGTTGATTGTTTAAATCTTTCTTTCTTAAATCTTGGGACTAAAATGTTCGTATTGAAACTTTAAGAACTAAATAGACATCAAATTCAAACCTCAAGACCAAAAGTGTAAGTTATCTTAATAAAAATGTGAAGAAAACAAGTTGAAAATGAAGAACAAAAGAATTACAAAGTTAATAATAAATAATAACTATCGAAAAAGAGGCAACATTAATATATATATATATCACCATCTAAAATGGGCTATGCATGAAAACTTTTAATTTCCCCTTTATTCCGTGGATAATCATAAGGTTATATAATGTAATTTCACATTAAAATCATTAAATAAAAAGTGCACCTTATTTTTATGTTCACTTTAAAGGAAGATTTCCTTTTAAAAAAATTATATTTTATCTCTAAAATCTCAAATTTACCTTAAAAAGGAAAAAAATATAAAATAATCACATTTCAAAAGGTTTAGCTTAAGTTGAAGATGAATGATCATTAATACAAATGAGATTTGTAATTTTTTTAAATTATAGATGTTATTTACAAACATATACTATTAACATGAAAGACAATACATAATCCAACCACTTTGTCTTCAAAAGTATACACCAAATTGTTTAAACAAAGACCAGTTTGGTAATGTGATATCATAGGAAGGAATTTATTAGAATCCCCCACTACTAATTAATTCTTCAATGAAGCAAAAAGGGTCGGAAAGGAATGATCAAAGCAAACATTGCACCACAAGCAATGGGATCATATTAAAATTATTGATAGGAGCTTTGAACTTTTCTTCAAAAAAGGGGGAAAGAAAACAATTTCTTCTTCATTATAAAAATGTGAGATGAAGATTAAAAATGGTTTTAACTCATGTAGGTAAGTTGGAAAAAAAAATGGAGGAAAATGACCAGATGCTATTTAGTCCTCAAAAAATGGAAGGCAGAGCATTATTTATATTCTCATGTTTTTCAGGGGAAGAAATGAAAATGTGATTGGAGTTGAAGAGACTTGGGCTTGAAGCATAAAATAGTGGACTAAAGGATTACCTCTAAGATTGACATGGAAAATCCCACAAGTTTTTCCAACTGCCAAACAGACCCTTTGCATTGAATTCCAAGCTAGCTCTTCCCCTCCTTGCTGATGTAATTGCAACACCTGATATAATAGCAGCTGACTTATCCATTCCTATATAAGAGACTGTGCATCACACAACACATTCCTCAATAAAACTTGTCATTTTCTCCCTTTATCCATTCATTCTCTGTAAAAAATTGTTTGAAGTTATGGCAATGGAGGGAAAGCAGAAGTTCTTCCACGGAACACTTGAGGTTACCGTCTTCCATGCAACGGCATACACCCCGCCATCACCTCTGGATGTAAGTTCTGGATTATAAGAATGCAAACACATAATTTCAGTAAATAATAGGCATTTCTAAATATTCATTACAAATAATAGAGAGTAATCAAAATAGCTTTCTTTTGTGGCTCTTTTTTGTAGTGCATATTTTCTGGAGGAAAGCGTAGCTATGTGACCATCAAGATAGACAACAAGGAGGTCGCCCAGACAAGCCATGAACAAGACCGTGTATGGAACCAGACATTCCGAGTTCTATGCGCACATCCATTGACTTCTACTGTCACCATTACAATGAAAACATCTCGTTCTGTATTGGGTAAATTCTACATCCAAGCCCAACAGATTTTGAAAGAAGCAAGTTTTATCAATGGTTTCTTTCCACTTCTTATGGAAAATGGGAAGCCAAGTCCGGAGCTCAAACTTCGATTCATGCTATGGTTTAAACCAGCAATATATGAATTAAGCTGGAAAAAGATGCTGGGAAATGGAGAATACAAGGGGCTGAGAAATGCAACATTTCCTTTAAGGTCCAACTGTCATGTGACTCTATATCAAGATGCTCACCACCTCCCTACTTTTCAACCTCCATTTCATGGTTCGAGTACACCAAGAAGGCTATGGGAAGATGTATACAAGGCCATAGATAATGCAAAGCATTTGGTTTACATTGCAGGCTGGTCCTTCAATCCAAAGATGGTGCTGGTAAATCAAAGCAATCAACCTATCTTTGTAATCAATAATATTCTTTTCTTTTTTTCTGTTTTTTGCGGTTGAAGATGGCCAATACACTTTCAATGATCAGGTAAGGGACTCTCATACTGATATACCCTATGCTTTAGGAGTAAAGCTTGGAGAGTTGTTGAAGCAGAAGGCAGAGGAAGGAGTAGCTGTGAGAATACTGATTTGGGATGATGAAACATCCCTTCCCATCATCAAGAATGCCGGGATAATGAACACACATGATGAAGATGCTCGGGCATATTTCTTGCACTCAAAAGTCATATGTAGATTGTGCCCCAAATTACATCCTATGTCTCCACCAATTTTCTCTCATCATCAGAAAACCATAACCGTAGATGCTCAAACTCACATTAATGCACGAAACAGGGAGATTATGAGTTTCATTGGGGGTTTAGATCTTTGTGATGGTCGCTACGACACAGAACAACATTCATTGTTCCATACTTTGAACAGAGAATCCCACTGTTCAGATTTCTATCAGACGAGTATATCCGGTGCCAAACTTCAAAAAGGAGGGCCAAGAGAGCCATGGCATGACGTTCACGCTTGTGTAACAGGTGAAGCTGCTTGGGATATATTAACAAACTTTGAGCAAAGATGGACTAAGCAATCAGATGCTTCGTTGTTAGTACCAACAAGCATCTTACTAAAATTGATGCCCCAGCTCGAATCAAGCACAAACCCACAAAAGGATTGGAACGTGCAAGTTTTTCGATCTATTGACCATTTGTCTGCCAGCCAAGTGTTCAGAAACATGACCATCGAACGAACCATCCATGAAGCTTATGTTGAAGCTATCAGGCGAGCCGAGAGATTTATTTATATCGAAAACCAATATTTTATTGGAGGGTGTCACTTGTGGGACAAAGATCAACACTGTGGATGCACAAATTTGATACCAATCGAGATTGCGCTCAAGGTGGTTAATAAGATCAAGGCAAGGGAGAGGTTCACAGTTTACATAGTGATTCCAATGTGGCCAGAAGGACCCCCAGAGAGTGAATCAGTTGAGGATATGCTACATTGGACAAGGCAGACAATGGCAATGATGTATAGACTGATTGGAGAAGCAATCCAAGAAACTGGGGAAAAGGCCCATCCAAGAGATTACTTGAATTTCTTTTGCCTTGCAAACAGAGAGGAAGAGGGAAAGTGGGACTTTATTCCCCCACAGAGTCCCCAACATGCAACACAGTACTGGAATTCCCAACAACATAGGAGGTTCATGATCTATGTCCATTCCAAGGTCATGATAGGTAAAACTTCATATGTTCTGAATCTCATTTCTAAGCGGCATTTTAACAAACATGTAGAGAGCAATATAAAAACACGCTAACATCAATAGTCTTATTAGGGGCATTTTAACAAACAGGTAGACAGCATTTCAACAAACACAAATATCGAATGTCAAGCTCATTACCAGTTAAACTAGCACTGATTTAAAGCAAAAAACTGTCAAAGAAATAGAAACTAACCATGAACACGTCGGTGTTTTCCAGTGGACGATTTGTACATTTTGATTGGATCTGCCAACGTAAACCAGAGATCCATGGACGGAGACCGAGATACAGAGATTGCAATCGGATGCTACCAACTAGAAAACGACGGAGAAGAGTTCCCAAATGGAAGAGACATTTCAACATTCCGATTATCCCTTTGGTACGAACATACACAACGATTCGAAGAAGTGTTCTTAAACCCCGAAAGCTTGAAATGCGTTCAAAGGGTTCGTTCAATAGGAGATAAATCATGGGAAATTTACAGTGGAGAAGAAGTTGAAGACATGAAAGGGGTTCATCTGGTAACGTACCCTGTGAAGGTGAAAGAGGATGGGTCGATGGAGGATTTGGAAGAAAATGGAGGCCATTTTCCCGATACCAAATGCCCCATTAAAGGAAGAAGATCAATGATGTTGCCGCCCATTTTCACAACCTAGTTTTACTTTCTTCAATGGCGATGAGCTAACTCTGAATTTGCTTTGAAATTGTTCGAACCTCCATGAATGAATGAGAATACCCAACTGGGGAATTGTGGATTGGGGGGAAAAAGTTTCAATCTTTTTCATTTTTACATTTGTATTTTTTTAGTAAATAAATTATTTGTAACTCCTAATTGGTGTTTATTATAAACTGAGTATTATATTTTTTTAAGAGAGATAACAATTAAAATTCATTAGTTGGGTAACTATTTATTTTTTATTTTTAAAAATTAAGCAATACTTCGAGAAATTGTCCAAAATAACTTCCTTTAGTTTTCACATTTAAAAAATAGCACGCTTTCTGAAATCTCATAGAATTGGTTTTTCTTGAGTCTTCTCGGGCGAGATCGGGCCCGAGATTATGTTCGAAACGTAATGAATTCAAATTATCCAGTCGTGTAAAAGGACGAAAATACCCTTGCTTTTAAAAAACCCATTCATATACACGAAAACCCTTCAGACGATCTAGCTCCTCAACTTGCCCAAGATATCTCTACTTTCTCCGTGAAAAATTCATTCTTCACGGTTATTTGCATCCTTAAGCTTATTTTAGAGGTATTTCCTTCTTTAAGTATTTTGTTTCATTTTTAATTAGAGGTTTGCTAGCATTTTTGAATGTATAAGTATTTGGATCAATACTCCCAACCCTTTCATATACAACGAAATCTGGCTTGATGATTACGTATGTTGCAATATTTGTTCCTTTTTTTGTGTATTTAGCCTGTTATTGATAATTTTTTGGAATTTTCCCATGCTATTCAATTGAATTTGTTTAAATCTCGGTCGAGATTCGATGAAGTGGGCCCGAGATCGTTTGAATGTGTACCAAGATTGGGTTTAATACCTTTGAGTTTTGGGAATTTTATATACAATCTCGGGGTAAATGTAGCCAGAGTTCATCCCTGAGATTTTATACAAAATGGGATCAAAATCCTAATCTCGTGTCACGCCAGTATAAATGTCCCGAGTTCTTCCTTATTAAGGCACGATCTCGGGCGAATTTTCCACTAAACTCTTCACCGAGATTTAAGCTAGATTCCAGATTTATGTTATTTTTTGTTATTGTTTTGCCTACTTGATTTTTGAGTTGAATGTATGGCTTGTGGTATGTGTGACAGATGACATTGGTGACTAAGATCCGTACTTCTGACTATTTTCCAGTAAATCTAACTTGTTGTTCTCATCTGGCGAAAACAGTCTCGAATATTTAAAAAAAGTCAACACCTAGGCAGTTGTATATGTTTAGGCAGATTGTTTTTGTGCATTTTTTGGATGTGAAGTTAGTTTTATGGGTCTCTATTGAAAGATTTTATATCAAAGAGTTCCATGAGCGCGTTCGGATCGCTCTGATCTCACCGTGACCAAAATACAACAATATACATTCAAACATACAGTTATGCAAACAAAAAATTAATTATCGGCATACCAAGAACAAGATAAATAACAAGGGAGAGAGTTCCATACCAGTTGAAGATAGTCTTCGACACTTTGGAACTCAATACAACGGAACCCTTCAAGAGATCTACCAACGCCCAGTAGCAGCATCAACAGCAGCAGCACGAACAACCGCATGAACACGAACACCATGGGGACGACACCACCAGTAAAGAGCCTCGGGTATTCTAGGATTAAAAACCTAAAGGGTGGTCTTTGGTGAATTTGGTAGAGGAAGGAGGAAACACGAATCTTATAGGCGATAAGCAAGTGGGAGGGAAAAAAACGCTATCGCATAGTAGATTGCTTATCGTTTAGGAGAAGCTACACAATTGTGTAGGATTTACTGAACGATCGTTTAGGAAAAGGTATACGATCGTTTAGCTAAATCGGCACACTATATGATCGTTTAGAGAAGCTATGCGATCGTGTAGTCGACAATGTGTGATCGTTTAGGTGCGAGGTGGATGATCGTTTAGGTGGAGAGTGCTATCGTATAGGCTCTAAAAAAAAACTTAAGCGATCGTTTTCTTTTCTCCAACGTGCGCTTGTGAAATTCTTTTGGGCGATGACGACAGACTCTTCAAAAATGAAACAATTTCATCTTTATTTCATTAGTTACAATAACCGACTCATTCCCACTAACCCACGTCCAAACGTGAAATTTGGATTAATTATCATATAATTAATCAACTAATTAATTAATAAATATAATCATATTATATTTTTATCCTATAGTTTGATATCACATATCTACTATAGTATTTTCTCCTATACTTGATATAAATCATATTTATATCTAATTTCCTCCAAAATAATATATCTCATATATTTAGCCAATTATATCATATATAATTAACCAGTCCAATTATATCATATATAATCGAACTTCCTCTTGTCAATTTGAACATTTCAAATTAACCCAAACACTAGTTCTTAACTTTATCCAAGCTACCTAGGGGACCTAATGGACCTATGGCTCGAAGCTCCAACGGTCTGTGAATAACGGACTAAACTCTTTAGCCACGAGATCCATCATCCGTTAACTATCAGGCATTCTAGTAAAGACCAACAACTGAATTCTTCTTACCATAAATATATTTCTGTGTCCATCGAATATAACCAATCATGAGTACGATGACCCTTCATAGATGTTCATAAGTACAATTGGGCCAAATTACCGTTTTTCCCCTGTAGTTACATCTCACTCCTTAAGTACCACTGATTCCTCTAATGAACAATACAACATAGTCCAACTATGTGTGAACACCTCTCGGGCCAAGAGAAGGTGTGTGGCGCCACATTGTTCAAGCCCCGGAATCAACCCTTAAGGGAGCTATCTATCTACTTACCTCTGCCTCGGGGAATGAGTGAATTCCATCTTGTGTAGCTGAGTTCTCAGCTCCTAAATCAGACGAATCCCCAAAATGGTAGGTTTGAATCGGCAACCTGGCCACTCACACCCATACAAATCAAAGGACTGCCCTCAATGTCAGAAGTTCCCAACTCACTCAGGATTGAGATCATGTTACCTATGGTCATCCTAGTGAAGTGAAGTCTCTGTCATGAACGGTGTTATATAACGAGACATTAACACTTCGTGGTCAGGTCTTATACAAACTCTTTGTATAGGACGCTCCCGCTTGCATGTCCCTAACACAAATGATCAGAATCAGATCATCTGTGACAAGTCACAACACTTGTGACCATTCCACAAAGCGGCCCGCATTTGTAGCATTACCAGGATAAGGTTTCCCTCTTATATCCATATACTACAGACCATTTTGGTTATTACTCAAGACATGATCCACTTGTATGTCACCACATACATGCTTGAGTCACATACAGATAACCAGGGTTTTATGTTTATTGGTTTGTGGTAAAGTAAATAAAACAAGTAATTGAGCAAAAATACAAGATGTGAAGTAAATATCATATATTAACAACACAAGCGTTCGTACAAACTATTTATAAACTACAGGACACGAGACTTTAGGGCATCAACCCCAACCATCTCGCACTTGTCCTAAAGCGAAGTGGGGTGTACAATCAACTAGTACAAAACAATAAACTAGGACATAAAAGCCCAGTACAAGAAAATCTCCCACTTGCCCTAGTCCAGCTGCGGGCGATCCTGTAGACCCATGCTTCGTAGGTGACCCTAAAACACTGTAGCCGTGAGAGCCTTCGTAAATGGGTCCGCAACATTAAAATGGCCTGGGTTAGACTGATCTGTCTTATCTCCTCAACCTCTTGAAGGATCTTAGAACACATTTCCTTAGACAAAGTGACTCCATGCCTAAATGGCAATAGGCCCCTCCTAGAGTCCTGCATCGAGTACTTGAGCAACATCTTGTCAATGTATGATGCCTGAGACAGTGCTAACACTTTGTTCTTACAATCCTGAAAGATCTATATACGTAGAACAAACTGAGCCTCTCCCAAATCATTCATTTGGAATTGGGTCGCTAGTCAGTACTTAACTGCAGTCAGTAGACCTACATCATTCCCAATGAGTAGGATATCGTCTATGTACAATATTGAGAAGACTTACTGAATCATTGATGATCTTCCACTAGTCACAAGGTTCATCAAAGTTTTGGTCAAAGCCATACGATTTGATCGCAGTATCAAACCGTATGTTCCAAGATCGAGACGCCTGTTTCAGTCCATAAATAGACCGATTCAGTTTGCAAACCTTTTGCTCTTGACTTTGGGCTATGAATCCCTCGGGTTGCACCATATAAATGGACTTCTCAAGATTCATGACCTTGACCCATTCATTTTGGTCAACATCTTCCATTGCCTGCTTATAAGACAACGGATCCTCAACATCGACATTTGCTACCATAACAAGGATTTTCGTGAAACCCAGATAGCGAATGGTGTTGGATTTTATGTCCTAAAACTCGTAGTGTGTAAATTGATAAACATATTCTGTTTTGTTTTTTGATAAAATTTTTATTGAAATTGTAATCTTGAATCCAATAAACTAAGGTCCCAAGGCTATTTAATGTAGACTTGAACTTTATGTGATGACATAAAACATGGATCAAGTTCGAGTAAATAGCTTAAAATGGTTTATAGTATAGGGATAAGGTTGGGCGCCTTGTTCTGGGGACACTATAGATGTGGTCCACTTTGTAGTTAGTACAAACGATGTGATCATGAATCGTTTATAAAGAGATATGTGAGTGAGGGCATCCTATGCAATGAGCTTGTATAAGACTGGACCACGACTTAGTCACTTTTTTTTATAACACCGTTTACTATATAAAACTGATTAATTCAAATTTGATGACCTAGGTAACTTGATCTCAATCCTGAGTTAATTATGAACTTCTATTTATTCGGGATTATCCTAAGATCTGCATGGGTGAGAGCAGTTCAACAACACTGATTCAATAAGCCTCCCATTTCAGGGGTAAGACCGGGTAAATAGCTGGGGACATAGGGGCAAGAAGAACTTCACTCCTACCTATCTCTAGTGGTAGTAGATAGGTTTTCCCTTAAGTGCTGACTTCAGAATAAGAATAAGGGGCCCCACCCTCTCACTAGGCTGAGAGGAACTAGATTTGTTGGTTGGACCGCAAATCAATTGTTCTTTAGAGGTTTAGTGGGACTGAAGGAACAAGAAGTGTTCTCGGGGGTAAAATGGTATTTTGACTTACTATGAAAATACCATTTATTGTTTATATCAGATGGATAGAAATATATCTACAGTGAGGGGAGTGCAACTACGGAACTTTAGTGGAATGACTCGTTAGTTAACAAATGTTGATTAATTAGGTTAAAGAGTTTTACCGGTTAATCTCGGATTATTGGAGCCCATAATCTGTAGGTCTATTAGGTCCCCTTGCTAGCTCATATGAATTAAACTTAGAACAGTATGTTGGATTAACTCGAATTGTTCGAATTAGGAAAAAGGATTAAAACCGACAAGTATATGCGATATCGCTATCGATTTTTTGTATGGCGCTCTATATTCAAATGTGATTTGAATTTCGAAAATATGAATGTGGATTCATGTTTGGGAGGTAAAAATTAATCAAGAGGGTCAAAGCTGTAAAAAGTCAAAGAGTTGACTTTTTCGTAAAAAGTCAAAGTTTGACTTTGATCAAATAGAAAAAGACCATTTTGCCCTTGACTAAGAGTTAGTGGAATTATCCAACATTTTTGTTGGATAATCCCACTAACTTAAGTGGGCTAGACCATTTTGCCCTTGACTAAGAGTTAGTGGAATTATCCAACATTTTTGTTGGATAATCCCACTAACTTAAGTGGACTATGTGTAAACATTATAGAATGGCACATAGCCCACTTTGGTTTAGTGCTTTGTGAGGTGTTGATTTTTGGTGAGTTTTTACATGCATTAGATGCATGTAATTGTTTTATAAAAAGGAAGTTTTATAAAACAAAAAATTTCTCTTTTCTCCTTTTAAGCAAGCTGAATTTTTATAATTTTGGTTTCCAAAATTCTCACCAAAATTTCTCCTTTCTTTCACACATTAACCTTGAACCACCATCTCTTCCCTTTTTCATTCCTTCATTCACCGGGTCCCACAACCCGGTTCTGAGTCTAGAGAATAGCGGGTAAACTCTAGTGGTGGTCCGGAAGAGTTCGGGTTGAGATTCAGCGAGAAAAAGCATTTTTCGATAGCTACAAAGGTTGTATTCTATCCTTTCTAGTTTACTGTTTTTTTATACATTTGCATGCTAATTTCCTTTTAATTAAAAGCAATTAGAGTGTAATTAGATTCTTATTCCGCTGCGTATGTCTCGTGTTCCATCAAAACGATCGCATAGTACCATCGTATAGTAAATTCAACGTATCGTTTAGTTCCCACGCCAAAGCTATACGATCGCTTAATGCTATCGTATAGCAAATTGAACGCATCGTTTAGCTCCCGCAGGTACACGATCGTCTAGCGTTCAACATCACAACGACTAGCTTTTTTTCACATCGTGAAGCGTCTGGAGCTAGACAATCATTTAGCAACTGAAACCACAGCGACGATAAGAACAGAGGTTGATTTTCTGGAACTGCAACTCGGCCTCTTCGCTTGTTTTTTCGATTTACAGCTTCATCTCAACTCTAAAGACTCCAAATAAATTACAGGCTCTTGGGAACACATTAAAGCTCATCAAGCCAAAGCCAATTACAAATTTAAATGAGAAATTAAAGAGAATTAAACAGCTAAAACTCAGAAAACCATATCAGTACACCAGTTTCATATTTCACATATAAAACACCCACCAAACCAAAATTAAATTGAATTGAATACGAAAAGTTCGCGCACAAAAATTTGGCCCTGGGGCAGCCCCGCCAGGCCCGAAAGCCATTTGGGGCACCAAATGAGCTCCGTTCGTAAAATCATCTGGTGCACAACTTTTTTTCATCGTTCCTAACCCCTGGGCCCGTTTTCGCTCGCCAAAAAGTTCTCGAACAAAAATTGGGCCCCGGGGCAGCCCTGCAGGGCCCGATAGCCATTTGGGGCACAAAAGGAGCTCCGTTCGCAAAATCGTCTAGCGCACGACTTTTTTTCATCGTTCTTAACCTTAGGTCTGTTTTCGCCCGCCGAAAAAATTGCACACAAAAATTGGGCCTCGGGGCAGCCACGCCGAGCCCAATAGCCATGTAGGGCACCAAATGAGTTTCGTTCGCAAAACCATCTAGCTTTTTTTCATTGTTCTTAAACCCTGGGTCCGTTTTCGCATTTTTGTTCGTCGAAAAGTTCACGCACAAAATTTGGGCTTTGGGCCAGCCCCATCGAGCCCGATAGCCATTTGGCGCACCAAATGAGCTCAATTCCCAAAACTGTATGGCGCATGAATTTTTTTCATCGTTCTTAACCCTTGGGCCCGTTTTCGCATTTTCTCCTGTCGAAAGTTCGCGCACAAAAATTGGGCCTCGGGGCAGCCCCGTCGAGCCGGATAGCCATTTGGGACACCAAATGAGCTCCGTTTGCAAAACCGTCTGGTGCACGACTTTTTTTCATCGTTCTTAACCCCTGGGTCCATTTTCGCGTTTTCGCTCGCCATAAAGTTTGCGCACAAAAGTTGAGCCCCAGGGCAACCCCGCATGGCCCGTTAGCCATTTCGGGCACCAATGAGTTTCGTTCGCAAAACCGTCTGGCGCATGACTTTTTTTCATCGTTCTTAACCCCTGGGTCCGTTTTTACATTTTTGTTGGCCGGAAAGTTTGCGCACAAAAATTGGGCCCCGGGGCAGCCCCGCCGGGCCCGATAGCCAATTGGGGCACCAAATGAGCTCCATTCGAAAAACCATGTGGCGCATGGCTTTTTTTCATCGTTCTTGACCCCTGGGTCCGTTTTCGCGTTTTCGCCCATCGAAAAGTTCGCGCACAAAAATTGGGCTCCGAGGCAGCCCCGACGGGCCCGATAGCCATTTGAGGCACCAAATGAGTTTCGTTCGCAAAACCGTTTGGCACACGACTTTTTTTTATCGTTCTTACCCCCTGGGTCCATTTTCGTGTTTTCGCCCGCCAGAAAGTTCGCGTACAAAAATTGGGCCTCGAGGTAGCTCCTTCGGGCCCGGTAGCCATTTGGGGCACCAAATGAGCTCCGTTCGCAAAATCGTCTGGCGCATGACTTTTTTTCATCGTTCTTAACCCTTGGATCCATTTTCGCGTTTTCACCCGCCAAAAAGTTCGCGCACAAAAATTGGGCCCCAAGGCAGCGCCGCTAGGCCCGATAGCCATTTGGGGCACCAAATGAGCTCCGTTCGCAAAACCATCTGGCGGATGACTTTTTTTCATCGTTCTTAACCCCTGGGTCAGTTTTAGCGTTTTCGCCTGCTGGAAAGTTCGCGCAAAAAATTTGGGCCTCGGGGTAGCCCCGTCGGGCTCGATAGCCATTTGGGACATGAAATGAGCTCCATTTACAAAACCATCTGACGCACGACTTTTTTTCATTGTTCTTAACCCCTGGGTCGATTTTCGCGTTTTCGCCCAAAAAGTTGGTCTCGAGGCAGCCCTACCAGTTCCGGTAGCTATTTGGGCACCAAATGAGCTCCATTCGCAAAACCGTCTGGCGCACAGCTTTTTTGCATTGTTCTTAACCCCTGGGTCCGTTTTCGCGTTTTCACCCGCCGGAAAGTTCGCATACAAAAATTGTGCGCCAGCGTAGCCCTGTCAATCTTGATAGACATTTGGGGCATCAAATGAGCTCCACTCGCAAAACCATTTGGTGCATGGATTTTTTTTCATCATTCTTAACCCTTGGGTCCGTTTTTGCGTTTTCGCTCGCCATAAAGTTTGCGCACAAAAATTGGGCCTCAGGGCAGCCCCGTTGGGCCCAATATAAATTTAGGGCACCAAATGAGCTCCGTTCGCAAAACCGTCTGGCGCACAGCTTTTTTTCATTCTTCTAAACCCTTGGGTTCGTTTTTGCATTTTCGCTGGCCGGAAAGTTCGCACACAAAAATTGGGCCCCAGAGCAGCCCTGTCGGGCCCGATAGCCCTTTGGGGCACCAAATGAGCTCCGTTCGCAAAACCGTTTGACGCATGACTTTTTTTCATCGTTTTTAACCCCTGGGTCCGTTTTCGCATTTTCGCCCGTTGGAAAGTTCGCGCACAAAAACTGGGCCCCGATGCAGCCCCGCCGGGTCCGTTAGCCATTTGGGGCACCAAATGAGCTCCGTTTGCAAAACCTTCGGGCGTACGAATTTTTTTCATCGTTCTTAACCTTTGGGTCTGTTTTCGCGTTTTCGCCTGCCAGAAAGTTCATGCACAAAAATTGGGCCCAAGGGCAGTCCTGCCGGGCCCGATATCCATTTGGGGTACCAAATGAGCTCCATTTGCAAAATCGTCTGCGCATGACTTTTGTTCATCGTTCTTAACCTCTGGGTCATTTTTCGCATTTTCACCCACCGAAAAGTTCGCGCACAAAAATTGGGCCTCGAGTCAGTACTGCTAGTCCCGATAGCTATTTGGGACACCAAATGAGCTCCATTCACAAAATCGTCCGACGCACGACTTTTTTTTTTATTTTTTTTTATTGTTTTAACCCCTGGGCCCATTTCTGCAATTTCACCCGCTGGAAAGTTCGCGCACAAAAATTAGGTGCCGGGGTAGCGCTGCCGATCCCGATAAACATTTGGGGTACCAAATGAGCTCTGTTCGCAAAATCGTCTGGCGCACGGCTTTTTTTCATCGTTCTTAACCCCTGGGTCCATTTTTGCGTTTTCGTCCGCCGGATAGTTCGTGCACAAAAATTGGGTTCCGGGGCATCTCTGCCGGGCCCGATAGCCATTTGGGGCACTAAATGAGCTCCGTTCGAAAAACCGTCTGGCGCACGACTTTTTTTCATCGTTCATAACCCTTGAGTTTCGTTTGCAAAACCGTCTGGCGCACGACTTTTTTTCATCGTTCTTAACACCTGGGTCCATTTTTCGTGTTTTCGCCCGTCGGAAAGTTTGCGCACAAAAATTGGGCCTCAAGGCAGCCTCACCAGTCCCGATAGCCATTTGGGGCACCAAATGAGCTTCGTTCGCAAAATCGTCTGGCCCACGACTTTTTTTCATTATTCTTAACCCCTGGGTCCGTTTTCACGTTTTCGACTGCCGAAAAGTTCGCGCACAAAAATTGGGCCATGGGGCAGCCCCCCGGGCCTGATAGCTGATGGAACTCGAGAAATACACAGCGGAATTAGGATCTAATTACACTCTAATTGCTTTTAATTAAAAGGAAATTATGCATGTAATTAATGGAAAAACAGTAATTAAAAAAGGGATGAGATACAACCTTTGTAGCTCCCGAACAACGCTTTTCCTCGGCGAATCTCGACCCGAACTCTTCCGAACCACCACTAGAGTTGACCTACTATCCTCTGGACTCAGAACCGGGTTGTGGGACCCGGTGGATGAAGAACCCTGAGAGAGAAAAAAGATGAAAAAAAGGAATGAATTTGGGTTTTTGTTTGGGTTTTCTTTTTGAACTTCACACAAAGAAAAGAGGTTTTTTCCAGCCCAAATTAAAAAAAAATTAGTAAATTGTCAAAAGTCTTTAATTTAAAATCAAAAGCCCATTTTATAGAAAAAACCATGGAACAATTGCATGAACCAAATCCATAAAAACCCAACACCTATAATCCACCATCTTAGTGGGCTTAATATCTCCACTGTAAGCCAACACCTAACCCACTATTTTGTTAGTGGAATTATCCAACAAAAGTTTGGATTTTCCCACTAACTATAGTCAAAGGGCAAAATAGTCATTTGGTCAAAGTTTGACTTTGACCAAAAAGTCAACATTTTGACTTTTTATGATTTTTCCCGTGTTGACTAATTTTGACCTCCCGAACATGAATCCACATTCATTTTCTCGAAATTCAAATCACATTTGAATATAAGGTCGGTCAAAGTTTGACTTTTCAAAGTCAAAAGTCAACTCTTTAACTTTTTATATTTTTGACCATTTCCATTATTTCCGAGCTTTCGAATATGAACGTATTCATATTCTTGATATTGAAATCACATTTAAATATTAAAGTTGTATCTCTAAACTGAAAAACCCGACCACTATATCACATATACTTGTTGGTTTCTCTCTTTTCACCTAATTCGAACAATTCGAATTATTCTATCATACTATTCTAAGTTTATTCCATATGAGCTAGTTGGGGAATCTAATAGACCTATAGATTATGGGCTCCTATGATCTGAGATTAGTTGACTAAACTCTTTAGACGGAGCTAATCAACATTCGTTAACTAACGGGTCATTCCACTATAGTCTTGTAGTTGCACTCCCCTCACTATAGATATATTTGTGTCCATTTGATATAACCATGATTAATAAGCTAATCCTTCACAGGTTGTTCGTAATCTCGGCTGGGTCATAAAAATCGTTTTACCCCCAAGACTAAATCTTATTCCTTAAGTTCCACTGATTCTCTAATGAATAATTGGTTTAAAGTCCAACCTATAAACCTAATCCCTCTTGGGCCAAGGAGAGGGTGGGACCCCTTGTTCAAGACTTGGATTCAGTACTAAAGAGAACAACCTATCTGCTATCCCTATAACGGGTAGGAGTGAATTCCATCTTACACCCTATGTTCCCAGTTATCCACTCGATCTTACCCCTGAAATGGGATGCTTATTGGGCCAACAATGATGAGCTGCCCCACCTATGTAGATCTAAGGATAATTTCGAGTGAATAGGAGTTCATAGTTAGCTCAGAATTAAGAATAAGTTACCTAGGTCATCAATTAACGAAATAGTCAGTTTTATACATAAAACGACATTTAGAACGTAAAAAGTGACTATTTCATGGTTCAGTCTTATGCAAACTCATTGCATAGGATGCCCCCACAAACATATCTCTATATGAACGATAGACATTTGGGGAACCAAATGAGCTCTGTTCGCAAAATCGTCTGGCACATGACTTTTTTTATCGTTCTTAACCCCTGGGTCCGTTTTATCAATTTTGCCCGCCGGAAAGTTCGCGCACAAAAATTTGGTGCCGGGGCAGCCTCGGCAGGCCGGATAGTCATTTGGGGCACCAAATTAGCTCGTTCGCAAAACCGTCTGGCACACAGCTTTTTTTCATCGTTCTTAACCCCTGGGTCCGTTTTCGCGTTTTCGCCCACCAAAAAGTTCGCGCAAAAAAATTAGGTCCCGGGACAGAAACGCCGGGCCCGATAACCATTTGGGGCACTAAATGAGCTATGTTTGCAAAAATGTCTGGCAGACAGCGTTTTTTCATCATTCTTAAACCATGGGTCCATTTTCGCGTTTTCGCTCGCCGGAAAGTTCACGCACAAAAATTGGGCCCAGGGGCAGCCCTTCCGGGCCCGATAGTCATTTGAGGCACCAAATGAGCTCCGTTCGGAAAACCATCTGGTGCACGACTTTTTTTCATCGTTTTTAACCCTTGGGTCCATTTTCGCGTTTTTGCTGCGGGAAAGTTTGCGCACAAAAATTGGGCCCCGAGACAGCCCCGCCGGGCCCGTTAGCCATTTGGGGCACCAAATGAGCTCCATCCACAAAATCGTCTGGTGCATGACTTTTTTTCATCATTCTTAACCCTTGGGTTTGTTTTCGCATTTTCGTCTGTCGGAAAGTTCGCACACAAAAATTGGGCCCCTAAGAAGCCCTGCCGGGCCCGATAGCCATTTGGGGCACCAAATGAGCTCTGTTTGAAAAATCATCTAGCGCATGGCTTTTTTTATCCATCGTTCTTAACCCCTGGGTCCGTTGTCGCATTTTTGTCAGCTGGAAAGTTCACGCACAAAAATTAGGCCCCGGGGCAGCCCCCTTGAGCCCGATAGCCATTTGGGGCACCAAATGAGCTCCGTTCACAAAATCGTTTGTCGTCATGGCTTTTTTTTAACGTTCTTAACCCCTGGGTCCGTTTTTCGCGTTTTCGCCCGCCGGAAAGTTCACGAACAAAAATTGGGCCCCGGGGTAGCCCCGCCGGGCCCAATAGCCATTTGTGGCACCAAATGACCTCCGTTCGCAAAAGCGTTTGGAGGATGGCTTTTTTTCATCGTTTTTAACCCCTAGGTTCATTTTTGCATTGCCCACCGGAAAGTTCGCTCCCAAAAATTAGGCCCCGTGGCAGCCCCGTTGGGCCCGATAGCTATTCGGGGCACCAAATGAGCTCCGTTCACAAAATCGTCTTGCGCATGGTTGTTTTTCATCGTTCTTAATCCCTGGGTTCGTTTTCGCGTTTTCAATCGCTGGAAAGTTTACGCACAAAAATTGGGCTCCAGGGCAGCCCCCCAGGGCCCGATAGCGATTCGGGGCACCAAATGATCTCCATTCGCAATACTGTCTGGCGCACGACTTTTTTTCATCGTTCATAACCCATGGGTTCGTTTTCGCTCGCTGGAAAGTTTGCGCACGAAAATTGGGCCCCGGGGCAGCACCGCCTGGCTCAATAGCCATTTGGGGTACCAAATGAGCTCCATTGGCAAAACCATTGGGTGCATGGCTTTTTTCATCGTTCTTAACCCCTGTGTCCATTTTCGCTCGTCGGAAAGTTCGCACACAAAAATTGGGCCTCGGAGCAGCCCCGCGGGCCTGATAGCCATTTAGGACACCAAATGAGCTTCATTTGCAAAACTGTCTGGCGTTACGACTTTTTTTTCATCGTTCTTAACCCCTGGGTTCGTTTTTGCATTTTCGCCCGCCGGAAAGTCCACGCACAAAAATTGGGCCCTGGGCAGCCTCGCGGGCCCGATAGCCATTTAGGGCACCAAATGAGCTTTGTTCGCAAAACCGTCTGGCGCACGGCTTTTTTTGATCGTTCTTAACCCTTGGGTTCGTTTTCGCGTTTTCGCCTGTCGGAAAGTTTACGCACAAAAATTGGACTCCGGGGCAGCCCCGCCAGGCCCGATAGCCATTTGGGGCACTAACTGAGCTCCTTTCGCAAAACCGTCTGACGCAAGACTTTTTTTCATCATTCTTACCCCTTGGGTCCGTTTTCGCGTTTTCGCCCGCCGGAAAGTTCGTGCACAAAAATTGGGCCCAGGGCAGCCTCGCCGGGCCCGATATTCATTTGGGGCACCAAATGAGCACCGTTTGCAAAACCATCTGGCGCACGACTTTTTTTCATCGTTCTTAACCCCTGGGTCTGTTTTCGCATTTTCGCCCGCCGAAAAGTTCGTGCACAAAAATTGGGCCCCGGGGCAACCCCGTCGGGCCCGATAGCTATTTGGGACACCAAATGAGCTCCATTCACAAAATTGTTTGGCGTCATAGCTTTTTTTTCATCGTTCTTAACCCCTGGGTCCGTTTTCGCATTTTCGTCCGTCGGAAAGTTCGCGCATAAAAATTGGGCCCCGCGGGGCCCGATAGCCATTTTGGGCATAAAATGAGCTTTGTTTGCAAAATCGTCTGGCGCACGAATTATTTCATCGTTCTTAA
This sequence comes from Benincasa hispida, assembly GCF_027475165.1. Classification (NCBI taxonomy): domain Eukaryota; kingdom Viridiplantae; phylum Streptophyta; class Magnoliopsida; order Cucurbitales; family Cucurbitaceae; genus Benincasa; species Benincasa hispida. The sequence continues at coordinate 89,705,983 of NC_143478.1, read as the reverse complement.
CCTCTGGGTCTGTTTTCACGTTTTCGCCCACCGGAAAAGTTCGCGCACAAAAATTTGGCCCCGGGGCAGCCCCACTGGGCCCGATAGCCATTTGGGTCACCAAATGAGCTCCGTTCACAAAACTGTCTGGCGCACGACTTTTTTTATTGTTCTTAACCCTTGCATCTGTTTTCGTATTTTCGCCTGCCGAAAAGTGAATAAGTAAAACAACATGCAGCGGAAGTATCAAGGATCCATAAGCTTTCTAATTCACTAATTTTAGGAAAAACTAAAGCATGCTCTTCTCAAAAAGTGTGTTTTCTGAACATATCTTTGATGAACTCTCCAAGAAAATGCCTATTTTGGTATTGTATTCACTTGTTATGAGCGTGAACCACCTTAAAGCCTTCCCTACATTGCTCTTGGAGCTTTTGGCAGAGTTGTGGAACTCAAGAACAGCTTGAAGATGTGAAGAAATTAGAGAAACTCACAGTAGCCTGACTAAAGAAGACAACTTCTTCTTCAGAAAAATTTCTCTCAAATTTATGTATTATCCTTTTCTCCAACAACTCCAATCTTCTTTATATATATTTGATGAACATGCAAAGAGATGGAGTGCATGGCTTGCAGCTCATGCTTGGAGAAACAAACTATAGAAGATAATACTTTTTGTGTGAGCATAAAGACGATGATAATGGAAAAAACCCATTTTCCATTTTTCTGCAACACGCAAACGAATTTCCAAATTAGTCGATTAATCTCGATTCGTTAACTAATGGGACAGTCCACTATAGCCCATAGTTGAACTCCCCTCATTGTAGATATATTATGTCCACTTAATAACCATAATCAGTAAGTCGATCCTTCACAGGTTGTTTGTAATCATAGCTAGGTCAAAAATACCATTTTACTTCTGTTACCACACCTTGTTCCTTAAGTTCCTACTGAAAGTTTGCGCACAAAAATTGGGCCTCGGGGCAGCCCTACCAGGCCTGATAGCCAATTGGGGCATCAAATGAGCTCCGTTCGCAAAACCGTCTGGCGCACGACTTTTTTCCATCGTTTTTAGCCCTTGGGTCTGTTTTCGCGTTTTCGGCCGCTAGAAAGTTTGCACACAAAAATTGGGCCCCGGCGCAGCCCCATTGGGCCCGATAGCCATTTGGGGCACCAAATGAGCTCCGTTCGCAAAACCTTCTAGCGCACGACTTTTTTTCATCGTTCATAACCCCTGGGTTTGTTTTCGCGTTTTCGCCCGCCGGAAAGTTAGTGCACAAAAGTTGGGTCCAGGGCAGCTCTGTTGGGCCTGATAGCCATTTGGGGCACCAAATGAGATCCATTCGCAAAACCGTCTAGCGCACGACTTTTTTTCATCGTTCTTAACCCCTTGGGTAGACTCATCAGGCCCGATAGTCATTTGAAGCACCAAATGAGCTTCATTCACAAAATCGTCTGGCGCATGACTTTTTTTCATCGTTCTTAACCCTTGGGTTCGTTTTCGCGTTTTCGACCACCGGAAAGTTTGTGCACAAAAATTGGGCCCCAGGGCATCCCCACCGGACCTGATAGCCATTTGGGGTACCAAATGAGCTCCGTTCGCAAAACCATCTGGCGCATGAATTTTTTTATCGTTCTTAACCCCTAGGTCCTTTTTTGCGTTTTCTCCTGTCGGAAAGTTTGTGCACAAAAATTGGGCCCCGAGGCAGCCCTGCCGGGCCCGATAGCCATTTGAGGCACAAATTGAGCTCCATTCGCAAAACCATCTAACGCATGACTTTTTTCATTGTTCTTAACCCCTGGGTTCGTTTTCGCGTTTTCTCCCACCGGAAAGTTCGCGCACAAAAATTGGGACCCGAGGTAGCCCCGTCGAGCCCGATAGCCATTTGGGGCATCAAATGATCTCCGTTTGCATAACCGTCTGGCGCACGGCTTTTTTTCATTGTTCTTAACCCCTGGGTCCGTCTTCGCATTTTCGCACGCCGGAAAGTTCGCACACAAAAATTGGGCCCAAGGGTAACCTCGCCGGGCCTGATAGCCATTTGGGGCTCAAAATGAGCTCCATTCATAAAACCGTCAGGCGTACAACTTTTTTTTTATCGTTCTTAACCCTTGGGTTTGTTTTCGCGTTTTCGCCCGCTGAAAAGTTCACGCATAAAAATTGGGCCCCGGGGCAGCCCCGCCGGGCTCGATAGCCATTTGGGACACCAAATGAGCTCTGTTCGCAAAATCGTCTGCCACATGACTTTTTTCATCGTTCTTAACCCCTGGGTTCGTTTTCGCAATTTTTCCCGCCGGAAAGTTCGCGCACAAAAATTGGGCCCCAAGGCAGCCTGGCCCGGCCCGATAGCCATTTGAGGCACCAAATGAGCTCCTTTCGTAAAACTGTCTAGCGCATGGCTTTTTTTCATCGTTCTTAACCGCTGGTCTGTTTTCGCGTTTTTGCCCGCCAGAAAGTTCGGCACAAAAATTGGGCCTCGGGGCAGCCCCGCTGGGCCCAATAGCCATTTGGGGCACCAAATGACCTCTGTTCGTGAAACCGTCTAGCGCACGACTTTTTTTCATCCTTCTTAACCTCTGGGTCTTTTTTCACGTTTTCTCCTGCTGGAAAGTTCGCACAAGAAAATTGGTCATCTGGGCAGCCCTGCCGGGCCTGATAACTCTTTGACTTTCCTCCGTTCGCAAAATGGCCTTTTGACCTCACGAACATGAATCCACATTCATATTTTCAAAATTCAAATCACATTTGAATATAGAGCGCCATACTAAAAACCGATAGCGATATCATATATACTTGTCGGTTTTAATCGCTTTTCCTAATTTGAACAATTCAAATTAATCCAACATACGGTTATAAGTTTAATTTATATGAGCTAGCAGGGGAACCTAATGGAACTATAGATCATGAGCTCCAACAATCCGAGATTAACTGGTAAAATTTTTTAACCTAATTAATCAACATTTGTTAACTAACGAGTCATTCCACTAAAGTTCCGTAGTTGTACTCCCCTCATTGTAGATATATTTCTGTCCATCTGATATAACCATAGTCAGTAAGTCAATCTTTCCCAGGTTGTTCGTGGTTTTGGCTGGGTAAAAATACTGTTTGACCCCTGAGAACACTTCTTGTTTCTTCAGTCCCATTAAACCTCTAAAGAACAATTGATTTGTGGTCCAACGAACAAATCCAGTTCCTCTCAGCCTAGTGAGAGGGTAGGGCCCCTTGTTCTTATTCCGAAGTCAGCACTTAAGGGAACAACCTATCTAATACCCTTAGAGATACCCTATGTCCCCAGCTATTTACTCAGTCTTACCCCTGAAATAGGAGGCTTATTGAGCCAGCGCTGTTGAGCTACTCTCACCTATGCGGATGTAAGGATAATCCCGAATAAACAAGATTTCATAGTTATCTCAGGATTGAGATCGAGTTACCTAGGTCATCAAATTTGAATTAGTCAGTTTTATATAGTAAAAGTGCCTAAGTCGTGGTCCAGTCTTATACAAACTCATTGCATAGGATGCCCCCACTCACATACCTTTATATGAACGATTCAGGATCACATCGTTTGTACTAACTACAAAGTTGGCCGCATCCATAGTGTCCCCAGAATAAGGCAACCAACCTTATCACTATACTATAGACCATTTTAGGCTATATACTCGAACTTGATCCATGTTTTATGTCATCACATAAAGTTTAAGTCTACATTAAATAGCCTCAGGACCTTAGTTTATTGGATTCAAGATTACAATTTCAATAACAATTTTATTGAAAAAAATAAAACAGAATATGTTTATCAATTTACAAACTATGAGTTTTAGGACTTAAAATCTAACAAACTCCCACTTGAACTAAAAATCCTAGTGGAGTATCACATTGTTGAATTTAAGTGAGAAACATATGAGTACAATAAAGATATGAATACAATAAACTAGGGCATATACTCAAAAGTTCCCTCACTTGTCCTAGTTTATAAACTTCGTAGACCTAGACTCTGTAGTTGACTTTTAAACACTTTAGCTGTGAGGGACTTTGTAAAAGGATCAACAATGTTTTGCTCAAAAGATATCTGGGTCACTACAACGTCTCCATGATGTACAATCTCTTGGATAAGATGGTATTTGCGCTTGATATTCTTGCCGCGCTTATAGCTTCTTGGTTCTCTTGAATTTGCAACTGCACCACTAGGGTGACAGGCAGATGCATATTTGGAACGACTTCCAAATCTGTCAAGAATTTTCTCAACCATACTACTTCCTTTGCTGCTTCATATGTAGCTACGTATTCAGATTCCATTGTGGAGTCCGCAATACAATTTTGCTTCACACTTCTTCACACTATTGCTCTTCCATTCAAAATGAACTCTGATCATGATGTAGATTTTCTTGCATCTTTATCGGTTTGGAAATCAAAGCCAGTGTATCCAGTAAGGATCAAATCCTTAGTACCATACACGAGAATGTAGTTCCTCGTTCTTTTAAGATACTTGAGGATATTTTTAATGGCAGTCCAATGATCATATCCAGGATTGGACTGATACCTACTGACTATCCCTATTGCGTAGCATATGTCAGGTCTAGTACATAACATTGCATACATTAGGCTCCTTAAAGCGGAAGCATATGAAATGTGTCTTATATCCTCAACCTCTTGAGATGTCTTAGGACATTGATCCTTTGACAAATGAATTCCAGTTGTAAGATAACAGATCTCTTTTGGAATTTTGCATCTTATACCTAGACAACAGTTTGTATATATAAGTTGCTTGAGACATGGCTAGTGTTCTATTCTTGCGGTTCCGAATAATCTGAATCTCGAGAACATACTGCACATTTCTTAAATCTTTCATTTGAAACTACGTTGCTAGCCATTTTTTGATGTCAGTTAGGTAACCTACTTCATTCCCAATGAGTAGAATATCGTCAACATATAAAACTAAGAACGCTATAGTAGAATTGACGATCTTCTTGTAAACACAAGGCTTGTAACCATTCTGTTCAAAGCCATAAGATTTGATTGTAGTATCAAATCTTATATTCCAAGATCTAGAAGCTTGTTTTAACCCATAAATGGATTTTTGAAGCTTACAAACCTTTTTTTCTTGACCTTGTGCAATAAACCCCCCTAGTTGAGCCATATAGATAGTCTCTTCAAGATCGCCATTTAGAAAGGCTGTCTTGACATCCATCTGCCAAATTTCATAGTCATAAAAGGTGGCAATGGATAAGAGTATTCTAATCAACTTAAGCATGGCAACGGGAGAGAAAGTTTCTTCATAGTCCATTCCCTCTCTCTGGGTATAACCCTTTTCCATAAGTCAAGCCTTAAAAGTCTGTACTTTATCGGCTTGGTCTCGTTTTCTCTTGTAGATCCACTTAAAACCAATTGGTTTTACATCATTTGGTTGATCTATAAGTTTCTAGACAGAATTGAAGTACATTGACTCCATTTCAAGGTCTATGGCTTTGACACACTGATCACGATCCACATCTTTCATTGCTTGTTTATATGTCGATGGATCCTCTATGCCGTCATCAGGTATGACGACTTGTGTTTCTATTAAACCCAAGTAACGATTAGGCTGATGAACAACCTTCCTACTACGTCCAGGAAGTTTCAACTTTTGATAAGGTGTGACTGACCAAATGTGCTAGTTTTATCTATTACTTTAGTAGATGAACTAGCTCTATCTGTAGCGTCTTTGAAAATTTCATTCAATACTAGTCTACTGCGAGGTTGATGACTTCTTATGTGGTCTTCCTCTAAGAATGTGACATTTGTCGATACAAATATCTTATTCTCTTAAGGATCGTAAAATAGACCACCTTTTGTTTCTTTTGGATAACCTATAAATAGGCATAGTTTTGAACGACGTTCCAATTTTTTAGGATTTTGCACCAACACGTGTGCCGGGCATCCTCAAATCCTAAAGTGACATAAACTGCCTTTATGCCCTTTCCATAGCTCATATGGTGTTTCTTAAACACTTTTAGAGGGAACGTTATTCAAAATATAGACAGTTTTTTCTAATGCATGTCCCTAAAAGGAATCAGGTAACTTAGCAAAGCTCATCATTGAGCGAACCATGTCCAAAAGGTTCTATTTCTTCTTTCAGATGCACCGTTTTGCTGAGGCATATTAGGTGCAGAGAGTTGTAACTTGATTCCGTGTTCTATCATATAGTCCTAGATTCTTAAGTCCATGTACTCCCCACCTCGATCCGATTGTAATGTCTTAATTTTTTTACTTAACTGGTTCTCAACCTCAGCCTTATATTCTTTGAACTTTTCAAAAGAATCAGACCTTTAATGCATTAGGTAAATATGACCATACGTTGAATAATCATCAATAAAACTGATGAAATATTCATACCCACCTCGAGCTTTGACATTCATCAGTCCACAGAGGTCCGAATGTACGAGCTCTAAGGGTACTGTGGCTCTGAGACCTTTTCCAATAAAAGATCTCTTAGTTATTTTTCCCTCAAGACAAGATTCACATGGAGGTAAAGAATTGCCTTCTAACTGATTTAGGAATCCATTCTTAACTAATCTCTCAATCCTTTTGAGATTTATGTGGCCAAGACTTAAGTGCCATAGATAGGCATTAGAAGAAACTTTTGTCTTTTATTTTGAGTTTCGGCTGTTCTAAACATCTCAGTATTTAAGACAAATTTTTCTTTAGTTGGTCTTAACTTATATAAGTTGTTTTCAAGTATAGCAGAACAAATTTGAACACCTTTTCTGAAAATGAACGCTTCATTAATTTCAAAAGATATTTTATACATTTGTTCTAATATAAATATGATAGATATTAAATTCCGTCTCATTTTAGGAGCATACAAAGCATTTTTAAGTATGATATATCTATCATTGAAAAACAACTTCAAGTCTCCCACTACTTCGGCGAGACAACCTTTCCTGTTCGAACCTTGAGGGTGATCTCGCCTTCTTCAAGCTTTTTCCAGGAACTAGTTTCTTGAAAAGAGAAGCAAATATGATTAGTGGCTCCTGAATCCAATATCCAAGTTGAGGTATCATACTCCACTAAACATGTTTCAGCAACTAGTAAATCCTATTTGCCTTTTGCTTCTTTTGAGGCAGGGGCCTGAGGACATTCCTTAGTTAAGACAAATCTCAGGTCATCTATTTTTAGTGTTGAATTTAGATTTGTTTTCTATGTTGAGTAATTGTCGCTATTAAGTTTTTCAGAAGCTAATAGTTGAACTAAAGAGCTAGTCATGCTGAAAAGAAAAACATATCCTTTTTAGTAAAAAAACATTAATCTTTAAAATCCAATCAAGTTTAGCAAAAAAAATAATGTACCCATCATTATTATATTTGCAACAATACTTCAACAGTTTAGAATAAACTTCATCGAGGGGTGATCGACTATTCCTCCATTGAACCAAGACTTTCTTGACTAGATACTATCACCAAAACTCTTATTCCTATAGTAACTTAGTTATTGCTACTTTGGTCAAGAATTTACTAACACTTAGTAATTCTCTGAAGTGTGACCCTCCATTTTCAGACCTCAAAGATCGGAATCATTATGCTCTCGAAGTTGGAAAGACAAGAATGAAAATGGACCTGAGAGACCCTATCAATTTCTAGAGTTTGCGGAGTTTTGAATCCTATAATACAGCCCTCCGATTGGTAAGGTCGCTCCAGGGCAGAAATGCAGGCGCATTATAGGAATCTCACGGTGCGACCTAATGGAAGAGACTGTAGGATGTGTTGACACACTTTTTTTCCCCACTTACTATGAACAACTTCCCCTATTCACCTTGGTATTGACTCATGCAAACACTCTCTGAATGGAGTCCGCTCCTTGAGTGGCCCAAAGCCAAGCATGAATCTCACGGTGTGAACTCTTAGGGACGCTAGAGCTAAAAGTACATTACTTCTCTCCAGCTTAAGTGTTCTAGACGGTTAGGGTATAAAATACTTAGCGATACATTTCGGCTAACTTAAACATATGCTAAGTCTTGGTGATTCATCCGAGTATAACTTTTATACTGGATTTTTAACCTACGATTTCTAGGTGATAAACAAATTTTATTACCTCACACTGCTCACACATGCTCATAAAATCGGTTTAACCTAACTCAGACGCCGGCTCGATCTCCAGGTAGTAGGTGTTCTGTGAACCGTCAACTTAAATACCTTCAACCTTAGTCATTTTATCTGACTTTTTGCCAAGATCTTGCCGGATGAGTTTTCTTGTAATTTTGGTTTTACAAGATATTGATCTATTTTCTATAAAAATTAGGATTGCTCGATGGTTAACCCTAAGTCAGCATGCATCTTATCTGTATTATAGATTTTAGAAGTCTAGGTTATTTTATAAAAATTATCAAATAAATTATAACAATTATAACCCTAGAGCATTCATCTATAACATGTTTCCTTCAAACAAACATGCTTTAATATAACACTTATATTAAAACTAAGCACTTATAACATATAACAAATGCATGTCACATGCTATTCCTATGGTGGGGTTTTAAAACTATATGGCATACTATATGCACACATAATCAAACAACATTATACATCATATGCATAATAGGTAAACAACACAAAAGTGGACCGATTTTGGCATTAAAAAGAAACAAATAACTAATTTATTACAGAAATCAGCAACCAGCTTCCCGGAACCGGCTTCAAACACTTTGAACCATCAGGAACTGCTTAGAAACCAATCGAACCGGCCCAAAAACACCAAAAACCAAGTTGAACCGGTCAAACCGACTCAACCAGGTCAAACGAATCGGTCTACATAGTCTGGTCAACGTGCGCTGGCACGGTCAACGGAAGCACAGTGCGGGTCAGTCGACAGAAAGCGCGTGGGCGCGTAGGTCGCGGAGGCGGAGCGGGCGGGCGCACGGGCGCGCGGGTCGTGCTGCTTCGAACCAGGTCACGGAGGGGGGGCGACAGTTGACAGATGGCGCGCGTAAGGCTACTTCGAATCAGGTTGGACCTCGGGCTGGCGGGCGGGTCGTTAAGTCTGGTGGGCAAAACGGGGCTGGAAGCAATTTTTTTCAATTTTTGAAGCTGTCATCTCTCCTGAAATCGAGTAATTACAACCTAATTTCAACTCTAATGACTCTAACAAATTTACAGACCCTTTTTCACACATTAATGCTCATAAACATGTGAGCAATTACAAATTTCCACAAGAAATTTAAAGAAAAACAATGCCAAAATCATAAAAAAATCCACTTTAATCTACATTTCATTCAACATTTGAAAGAAAAGAAAAACCTACCCACCAAAAACAATTGAGCGTAATTAAAGCATGCTCTGGTACCACATGTTGGAACACGAGACATATGTAGTGGAATAAGGATCTAATTACACTCTAATTGTTTCTAATTAAAAGGAAAATGGCATGCAAGTATAGGAAAAACAGTAAACTAAAAGGGATAGAATACAACCTTGTAGCTCCCGAAAAATGCTTTTTCTCGCTGAATCTCGATCCGAACTCTTTCAGACCACCACTAGAGTTTACTCGCTATTCTCTGGACTCAAAACCGGGTTGTGGGACCCAGTGAATGAAGGAATGAAAAGGGGAAGAAATAGTGGTTCAAAGTTAATGTGAGAAAAAGGGAATTTTTGGTGAGAATTATGGAAATAAAAAATTATAGAAAAATTAGCTTGCTCAAAGAGAAAAGAAAAGAAGTTTATTTCAAAAGAAAACCTCTTTTTATAAAACTATTACATGCATTTAATGCATGTAAAAACTCACCAAAGATCAACACCTCACAAAGCACTAAACCAAAGTGGGCTATGTGTCATTCTATAATGTTTACACATAGTCCACTTAAGTTAGTGGGATTATCCAATAGAAATGTTGGATAATTCCACTAACTCTTATACAAGGGCAAAATGGTCTTTTTTTCAATTTGGTCAAAGTCAACCCTTTGACTTTTTACAGTTTTGACCCTCTTGACTAATTTTGACCTCCCGAACATGAATCCGCATTTATATTTTCAAAATTCAAATCACATTTGAATATAGAGCGCCACACAAAAAACCGATAGCGATATCGCATATACTTGTCGGTTTTAATCGCTTTTCCTAATTTGAACAATTTAAATTAATCCAACATATGGTTATAAGTTTAATTCGTATGAGCTAGCAGGGGAAACTAATGGACCTACAGATCATGGACTCCAAAAATCCGAGATTAACCGGTAAAACTCTTTAACCTAATTAATCAACATTTGTTAACTAACGAGTCATTCTACTAAAGTCCCGTAGTTGTACTCCCCTCACTGTAGATATATTTCTGTCCATCTGATATAACCATAATCAGTAAGTCAATCTTTCACAGGTTGTTCGTGGTTTTGGCTGGGTCAAAATACCGTTTGACCCCCGAGAACACTTATTGTTTCTTCAGTCCCACTAAACCTCTAAAGAACAATTGATTTGTGGTCCAACGAACAAATCCAGTTCCTCTCAGCCTAGTGAGAGGGTAGGGCCCCTTGTTCTTATTCTGAAGTCAGCACTTAAGGGAACAACCTATCTACTACCCTTAGAGATGGGTAGGAGTGAAGTTCGTCTTGCACCCTATGTCCCCAGCTATTTACCTAGTCTTTCCCCTAAAATAGGAGGCTTATTGAGCCAGCGCTGTTGAGCTACTCTCACCTATGCGGATGTAAGGATAATCTCGAATAAACAAGATTTCATAGTTATCTAAGGATTGAGATCGAGTTACCTAGGTCATCAAATTTGAATTAGTCAGTTTTATATAGTAAAAAGTGTTATAAAGTAAAAGTGACTAAGTCGTGGTCCAGTCTTATACAAACTCATTGCATAGGATGCCCCCACTCACATATCTTTATATGAACGATTCAGGATCACATCGTTTGTACTAACTACAAAGTTGGCCGCATCCATAGTGTCCCCAGAACAAGGCAACCAACCTTATTCCTATACTATAGACCATTTTAGGCTATATACTTGAACTTGATCCATGTTTTATGTCATCACATAAAGTTCAAGTCTACATTAAATAGCCTCAGGACCTTAGTTTATTGGATTCAAGATTACAATTTCAATAACAATTTTATCGAAAAAAACAAAACAGAACATGTTTATCAATTTACAAACTACGAGTTTTAGGACATAAAATCCAACAAACTCCCACTTGGACTAAAAATCCTAGTGGAGTATCACACTGTTTAATTTAAGTGAGAAACATATGAGTACAATAAACATATGAATATAATAAACTAGGGCATATACTCAAAAGTTCCCCTACTTGTCCTAGTTTATAAACTTCGTAGACCTAGACTCTGTAGGTGACCTTCAAACACTTTAGCCGTGAGGGCCTTTGTAAAAGGATCAATAATGTTTTGATCAGAAGATATCTGGGTCACTACAACGTCTCCACGATGTACAATCTCTTGGATAAGATGGTATTTGTGCTTGATATGCTTCCCGCGCTTATGGCTTCTTGGTTCTTTTGAATTTGCAATTGCACCACTATTATCACAATATAGGGTGACAGGTAGATGCATATTTGGAACGACTTCCAAATCTATCAAGAATTTCCTCAACCATACTTCTTCCTTTGCTGCTTCACATGCAGCTACATATTCAGCTTCCATTGTGGAGTCTGCAATACAGTTTTGCTTCACACTTCTCCACACTACTGCTCTTCCATTTAGAATGAACACTGATCCTGATGTAGATTTTCTTGCATCTTTATCGGTTTGAAAATCAAAGCCAGTGTATCCAATAAGGATCAAATCCTTAGTACCATACACAAGCACGTAGTTCCTTGTTCTCTTAAGATACTTGAGGATATTTTTAATGGTAGTCCAATGATCATATCCAGGATTGGACTGATACTTACTGACTATCCCTATTACGTAGCATATGTCAGGTCTAGTACATAACATTGCATACATCAGGCTCCCTAAAGCGGAAGCATATGGAATGTGTCTTATATTCTCAACCTCTTGAGGTGTCTTAGGACATTGATCCTTTGACAAATGAATTCCATAGTTGTAAGGTAACAGACCTCTTTTGGAATTTTGCATCTTATACCTAGACAACATTTTGTATATATAAGTTGCTTGAGATATGACTAGTGTTCTGTTCTTGCGGTTCCGAATAATCTGAATCCTGAGAACATACTGTGCATTTCCTAAATCTTTCATTTGGAACTGTGTTGCTAGCCATTTTTTGATGTCAATTAGGTAACCTACTTCATTCCCAATGAGTAGAATATCGTCAACATATAAAACTAATAACGCTATAGTAGAATTGACGATCTTCTTGTAAACACAAGGCTCGTCAACATTCTGTTCAAAGCCATAAGATTTGATTGCAGTATCAAATCTTTTATTCCAAGATCTAAAAGCTTGTTTCAACCCATAAATGGATTTTTGAAGCTTACAAACCTTTTGCTCTTGACCCTGTGCAATAAACCCCTATAGTTGAGCCATATAGATAGTCTTTTCAAGATCGCCATTTAGAAAGGCAAGAGAAGCAACAAAAGAAGCAGTATGGCTCATAAAGTTCCTGGTAGATATGGAAGTAGTTCCTAACATGCACCTGCCTGTCACTCTCTGTTGTGACAATAGTGGAGCAATTGCAAATTCAAAGGAACCACGAAGCCATAAAAGAGGAAAGCATATCGAACGGAAGTACCATTTCATCAGGGAGATTGTACACAGAGGAGACGTCATTGTCACTCAGATTTCTTCCCAAGACAACTTAGCTTATCCATTTACAAAGGCCCTCTCAGCTAAAGTGTTCGAGGGTCACCTAATAGGACTAGGTCTATGAGTTTTGTATTACTAGGGCAAGTAGGAGAATTGATGGGTATTGTGATGCCCTAGTTTATTGTATTTGTACATTTTATTCTCTCCACGTAAACTTAACATTGTATATATTTGTATATATTGATCCACTGGAGTTTTAGTCCAAGTGGGAGTATTGGTTGGTTTTATGTCCTAAAAACTCGCAGTTTGTAAAATGATAAACATTTTCTATAATCAATATACTTGTTATTGATCTCATAAATTGTATGAAAGTCTAAATCCAATAAACTAAGACCCGTGACTATTGTATGAGTACTTGAAATTTATGTGGAGATATAAGAGTAGATCGGGTTTGAGTAAATAGTCAAAATGATCTATGGTATATGAATGAGGTTGGGTACCTTATTCTGGTAACACCATTGGATCCAGCCTACTCTGTAGTTGTTACAAAGAGTTGTAAAGTGCTACATACGATGTGATCCTAATTCGTACATGTTATGACATGAGGAGTGGAGGCGTCCTATGCAATGAGTTTGCATAAGATCAGGACTAAGAAATAAGTCACTCTTACTTTATAACGCTGTTTACTGTTTAAGATTGACTATTTCAGCTAGATGACCTAGGTAACTCGATCTTAATCCTGAGCAAACTATGAACTCCTGTTTATTCAGAACTGCCCTTAGATTTGCATAGTTGAGGGTTGGCTCAACAATGCGGGCTCAATAAGACTCCCATTTCTAAGGTAAGACCGGATAGATAGCTGGGGACATAGGGTGCAAGAAGGAGTTCACACCTACCCAATTTAGGGATAGGAGAAAGGTTGTTCTCTTAAGTACTGAATTCAAGTCTTGAACAAGGGGCCCCACCCTCTCACTGGGCTGAGAGAGTTTGGTTTGGTGATTAGATCACAAACTAGTTGTTCATTAGAGGATCAATAGGGACCTGAGGAATAAGACATAATCTTGGGCGTAAAACAAATATTTGACCTAATCGTTATTACGAACAACCTGTGAAGGGTCGACTTGTTGATTATGGTTAAATCATGTGGACATAATATATCTACAATGATGGGAGTGCAACTATGGGCTTTAGTGGAATGACCCATTAGTTAACGAATGGAAATTAATTTGGTCTAATGAGTTTAGCCGATTAATCTTGGATCGTTGAAGCCCATGATCTGTAGGTCCGCGAGGTCCCTTTACTAGCTCGTAATGGACTAGCTCTAGAATAGCGTGATAAGTTAATTTGAAACGTTCAAATTAGAATTAAGGAATTAGTAATTATATGAGATCTAATTACATGTTTAATTTTAGAATTAAACGGAATAGGCGAATTTATATAATTAAATATGATTTAAATATATAAAGATGGATATGTGTTAAAATTAATTTATGAAATTAATTAAATTTTTATTTTTAAAATAAAAAAATAGATTTATAAAATCAAATTTTGATTTTTATATAAAATTGGAAAAATTGGAAAACAAAAATACAAAATGGAAAAATGATTTTTTCCATTATCCATCACCAAGTAGCTCACACATAAAGTAACATCTTGGCGTTGTCTTCTTCTAGCATGAGCTGCAACTCATGCAACTCCTCTCCTTGCATGTTGATCTGCAATATAATGAAGAGATTGGAGTAAAAATCGGGGATGTAATTTATAGTGAATTTTAGAGAAAATTCGGTTTGAAGAATGGTTCTTTAACAAGGTTTTGCAGTGAGCTTTTCTCCTTCATCCCTTAATTCAAGCTTGTTTTGAGTCCCACAACTCAATCTAGAGCACCAAGAGAATAGTGGAGAAGATCTTGAAGTGGTCTACAATAAGATATGGAGAAGATTGCAGCTGGAGAAGGAGCTTTGAAGAAGTTCTACAAGAAGTATGTCTTGAAACCCATTTTTCTGCAGAAGCATGCTTTATATTATGCCAAAATTAGTGAATTTGAGTGCTTAGATGATCCTCTACTGTTGTTGATACATTCCTACAATTGGTATCAGAGCATCAAATAAGCATTCAATTGAGTTTAATTTTGGTTTGGTGGGTGTTTTATATGAGAAATACGAAACTGGTGCACTAATATGGTTTTCTGAGTTTTGGCTATTTAATTCTCTTTAATTTCTCATTTAAATTTGTAATTGGCTCTTGCTTGATGACTTTAATGTGTTCCCAAGAGTCTGTAATTTATTTGTAGTCATTAGAGTTTAAATTAAGCTGTAAATCGAAGAAACAACGAAGATGCCGAGTTGCAGTTTCAGAAAACCAGCCTCTGTTCTTATTGTCACTATGGTTCCAGTTGCTAAACAATCATCTAGCTCCAGACGCTGCACGAAGTGAAAAAAAGCTAGACGATCGTATAGCAATGGGCACTGGTCGTTGTGATGTTGAACGCTAGACGATCGTGTACCTACGGGAGCTAAACGATGTGTTCAATTTGCTATATGATAGCATTAAGTAATCGTTTAGCTTTGGCGTGGGAACTAAACGATACGTTGAATTTACTATACAATGGTACTATGCGATCGTTTAGCAATGATGCGCTTTAAGCGATGCGATGAAGTGCTACGCGATAGCGCTGAGTGATCGTATAGACGAAGTGCTAAGTGATGCGTTGAAGTTTCTACGATATGGAACTAAACAAATCGCTGATCTACGATGCTGAATGATGCGATGATGTTCTATACGATGGAGCTAAGCGATCGTTTAGCTACGACAGATACTAAAATGATGATATATAGTGCTAGACGATGGTGTTAAGCGATTCGACCAGTTCAAGGGCTGCCGGTTCGATCAGTTCTCTTGTGGTCTGGTTCGGTTCAGCTTCGAATGGTTCTTGGCTGGTTCGATTTAGACGGTTCGGGTCCGGTTCAAGCTACTTGAGTTCGTTTTGGAGCGGTTCGAGTGATCTAGGAGTGGTTCGGAAGCTATTTTGTAATAGTTAGGCTTTTGTTTGCTTGTTTTTTTTTTTTCCAAAACTAAAACCATATCAGTCTATGTTTAATTTTTTATGCATTTGATGTATGTTATAATTAAATAAATCTTGTATGTGCATATAGTATGCCATTTAGATTTAAAATCCCACCATAGGAAGCATGTAACATGGATTGAAAGTATCTTATAATTGTTATAATATATAGTATGCATGTTAAAGTTTCTTGTATTTAATATAAATGTTATATTAAATTTGAATGCCTTATGTTATGTATGGATGAATAGCATGTCTAAATTTTTATAAGTTGTTATAAAATTGGGTTAGACATTTAAAATCCATAAACAACAGCTGCATGCTCACATAGGTTGACCACCTGTTTTAATTATTAAAACTTATAAAACCTAGGTTACAAACTCAACCGATATATAATCCTGTCTAAGGCTAGGGGTACACTAGAAGAAATTTAGGCTTTAATGTTGGTTGTAAATAGTATTATCGAATGTATTATGTCGGTTGAAAAAAACGGATCTTCAATGTCGGTTTTAAACCGACATTGAAGATGGCCTACAATGTCGGTTTAAAATTGACATTGAAGGCCTCCCATTATTTATTATTTTTTTATTTTATCAAAATTTTCATTTCCCTCTCACGCACGTGCCCTAAATTTCATCTCTCAGCTCTCCCACTTTACCAAAACTGAAACTCAAACCCTCGATCGACCATTTGCCTACCCAAACAATCTCTCTCCTCTCTTAGTAGCTGCTGGTCGGCCGTTTGACTTCAGGTGGGGTTTTCTTCATCAGGTGGTCATCGGGCAGTCTCACCTTCGCTCGTTCAATATAAAACTAGTGCGATTCTCTCTCTCTCGTTCGGTCATCGAGCGGTCTCACCTTCACTCCCTCAGTCACATGCCTTGCTAGAATCGGAAACGAGCTCGTCATCCAAGCTTCTCCATCGCAGGTATTCAGTATTCTCCCTTTTCTCCATAGTTCTTTCCATTTTTCCTCCGAACCTGCCTCCTTAGATCAGGTATTCCATATTCTCCCTTTTCTCCATTGTTTAATAAAGGTATTGATTTACTAGATGGAATGTAGTTGGAGTTCAAGGTGTGTCATGTGGTAGAATTATAACAGCTCTGTACCAGCTGATAATTTAGAATAATGGTCTTCACACTTGCACAAATTCTGAGAATTTGTATCAGCTCTGTACCAGCTGCCTAATTTTCCTCCCCTCTTCTGGCTTCTAAAAAAATAAAATAACAAAACAAAAATAGCAACTTTGAATAGAAGATAGTAGTGTTTTCTTCTAGTTTTTTTTTTTTTTTTTATTTAGAAATTTCTTAGATTTTGAAGAATAATAAGTTTGGGAATTTATTTTAGTAGGTTCATCTTTGATTCTACACTTTAAGGTGAAAAGAAATAAGCAAGAGTTACCTGAAATTTGTTTAGCTGAAAGAAATAAGCATTCTGTCAAATTTATACTGTTGTCTTTTACATTTAGGTTGTTGATTTTTCGGCTTTTTGCTTGGTAAATTCCACTTTTAGTTTGTCTTTCACAAATCTAGAAATCTGCAGCATAATAGTGATTGAGGATTTTACAGTGGATTTCATGTCCTTTTGTTCATAGGCTCTTCTTTTGTTGCATTCACATCCTTTTTTTCTTCATATTTAATTGTAGCCACCTTATAGTGTTATTTTTCACTGGAATGGAGAGGTGAGAGCAAGAAAGTATACTATCATTCTGATTAGAGCAATTTTATTGTAACATCTTTTGAGATCTCATGTCTTGTTTTCTTCATTTTTCTTGTAAACTCTAATTTATACGTAACGTGGTTAATGGTTCATGCTTGTCATCTCCATATGTTACCGTTTAGAGTCCTTACCTCCCATTGGCTTTAGCTTAGAATTCACTGCCAGTTGTTGTGTGGTGTTGAGTGAAGTTTTTCATTTGTTAGGTTTAAGTTTGACGTGTAAGGCTAAATTTTGATTCTTGGGGATTTGGAAGGAAGATAGGAAGATTGCATTGGACGTGTTTTAAGAAGGTTGACAAGTGGAGAAGGTACACCCAACACAAAAAGGACTTCATAACAATATTAATAATAAGGACAAGGTAATATTTATAAGATGCTTATCTTAAAAGTCTAGTTGTTCTAAATTTGTTGAAGCTGCATATTTTACAATCAAAATTTTATGCTTTTAAATTTTCCCTTGTTATTGTTTTTTTTTTTTTAGATTAAGTTGCATATTTTACAATCATGGATAAGCCATGAATGAAAATGAATAGAATGTCAGCTGAGTATGGTTTAGGGGTCGAGGTGTTTATTAAAAATGGTCTACAACATTCAAATATACCGAATGTCATGAGTTGTTCATGTTTGAAGTGTGTTAATGCAAAGACTCTAGATGTGAACAAAATAAGAGAACATTTACTTTTAATGGTATAGATCAAAGTTATCAGACATGGATTTTTCATGGTGAATCATTACCGATTAAGAGGAACAATGAAAATGTGTCTACTAGTGAAAGAGACGAAGCTGATGAGGATGATGTTGATGTTGATGACACAATTGGAATGTTTGAGGCTGCATACAGTAACTATTTTAGTGGAAAATCTGATAATTTTGAAGAATTATTAGATGATGCGAAGAAACCATTGTACCCAAATTGTAAAACTTTTTCCAAAATATCATAAAGTTATATAATTTAAAAGCTAAATTTGGATGGAGCGATAAGAGTTTCACAAAGTTGTTGGAATTAATTCATGACATATTACCAAGTCCTAATGAAATTCCAACTTCTACTTATGAAGCAAAAAAGATGTTGGGTACTCTTGGAATAAAGTACGAGAAGATTCATGCATGTAGAAATGATTGTTGATTGTTTAGAAAAGAACTCTCTAATGCAAATGTATGCCCCATTTGTGGAACGTCAAGATGGAAGCTTTAAAAAAATTTAAACGAAAGGGCTAAGAATATCCCAGCAAAAGTCATGTGGTATTTCCCCCCAATTCCAAGATTTGAAAGAATGTTTCGAAGTAAAGAGACAACAAGTTTATTGACGTGGCATGCTAAAAAAAAAAAAAAAGAAACAGATGGTTTATCAAAACATCCCAAAGATGCCTTATCGTGGAAAGAAATAGACAGTTTGTGGCCAGAGTTTGGGTCAGAACCTAGAAATCTTCGTCTTGCTCTTCCGACAGATGGGGTAAATCCACATGGAAATCTGAGTAGTAGATATAGTTGTTGGCTAGTGATGTTAATGATGTACAATCTACCTCCATGGTTGTGCATGAAGCGAAAATTTTTGATGTTGACTGCACTAATATCTGGTCCTAAACAATCGAGAAATGACATAGATGTTTATTTAGCTCCGTTAGTAGATGACTTGAAAAAACTTTGGAAAGATGGGGTAGAATGTTACGATACATATGAAGAACAACGTTTCATGCTTAAAGCCATTTTATTATGGATCATTAATGATTTTCCTGCATATGGTAACTTGTGTGGTTGTATGGTTAAAGGATATCATGCATGTCCAATTTGTGGAGAGAATACTTCATCCACTTATTTACCAAAAGGGAAGAGGATGGCATATCTCGAGCATTGCAAGTTTCTACCCCGCCATCATCCATATAGGAAACAAAAGAAAGCTTTTAATGGCGCACAAGAATTAGAATTTGGTCTAGAACCATTGAGTGGGGAAGAAATTCTTGCAGAAACAAGTATCAATATTCATTTGGTAAGAAAAGTATCAAAGAAAAGAACAGTGGAGATAACACTTCAACTTATTGGAAGAAAAAATCTATTCTTTTCGAGTTAGAATATTGAAAGTATCATGACGTGCGACATTGTTTAGACGTGATTGCACATTGAAAAGAATGTATGTGCAAATCTTATTGGCACATTGCTTGATATTCCTGGTAAAACAAAAGATGGAATAAAGACTCAATTAGATTTGGTGGAATTGAACATTAGATCAGAGTTAGCCCCTCAAGTAGGAGAGAAAAAAGTCTTTTTAACTCCCGCATGTTATACATTAACACGAGCTGAGAAATTGAGCTTTTGTAAGGTACTATCAGAAATTAAAGTACCTGAAGGCTATTCATCGAACATTCAAAGTTTAGTGTCGCTCACAAATATTGATGGGCTCGCCATGCAATTTTTTTATACTCTTTAATATAAAACAATGACGGACATTTCCTGACCCAACACGAGACATATAATGTCGTTTTTAACTTATTTGACCAAAAAAATGAATTCGGCAATGAAATTTAAAAAAAACAGATAGATTCAGGCTTCAATGTCGGTTAAAAATTAAAAAAAAAATAGGCTTTAATGTCGGTTGCAAGGCTTTCAATGTCGGTTGCAACCGACATTGAAAGTTGCAATATTGGTGTTACTGAAGGCCTTTAATGTCGGTTTAAAACCGACATTAAAGGCTTTTAATAACACTATCTTTAATGTTAGTTGCCAATCGACATTAAAACCTGAATTTCTTCTAGTGGTACTTAAGTTAACGGTTTACGAAACACCTCCTACCTGGGGATTATGGCCGAATTATTGAGCATTAGTAATTGGTTTTATGAGCATACATGAGTGATATGAGGTAATAAAATGGTTTATCACCTAGGATTCATAGGTTAAAATCCAATTATAAGAGTTATACTTGGATAAACCACATAGACATAGGGTTGTTTTATTAGTCGAAACGAACCTAAGTATAAATATACCCAAATAGAAAACTTCAGTGGGAGATTAATAACATATATGATATGTTAATTTAGCTCCCACGTCTCTAAGAGTTCACAATCCAGATTTAAGCGGTACTTCGTGTCACCCTGGAAGTGACCTCCCTACGTATAGTATTTTTTAGCTTAAATCTAGATTTTGGTGAATAAGTGGAAGTTGTTCAAATATAATTCTATTATACGATAAATAGATTTCAACTACCACGTCTCCACATAGTTTACACCGTGAGATTCATATGACACTTCGTGTCACCTTGGAAGTGGCCTCCCTTCGGAGAGTGTTTTGTATGAGTCAATATCAAGGTAAATGGAGAAATTAGTTCATAGTAAGTGGGTGAAGAATATGTGTCAATATATCCTACGGTCTCCTCCATTAGTTTGAACCGTGAGATTCCTATGTTGCGCCTGCTGGTTTGCTTTAGGCGGCCCTTTGCTAGTCGTTTAGTGACGACTATCCCCTCGGAGGGTTGTAACATAGGATTCGGAATAACACAGGCTTCAGTAAAATGAATAGGGTCTTATAGTTCCGTCTTGGATGTTGTCTTCTATTTCAGAGGCAAATTCAGATCGTCCTATAGGATATGAAAATGGCGGGTCACACTGACAAGAATTACTAAGTTGTTAGTAAAGATCTTGGCCGAAAACGATAACCAAACGACTATAGGAATAAGAGTTATCCGGAGACAATAAGAATAAGAGTTATTTCGAAGATAGTGTTTGGTCAAAATTGTTTGTTTTAGTGAAGGAGTATCTGACTGCCCCTCGGTAGTACATATTCTGACTCACGAAAATATCGTTACAAATAAATAATTGTTATGGGTACATTATTACTTTTTGCTAAAACTTTATTTTGGATTTAGTTACAATTTGCTAATTAGAATTTGTTTGAATTTTATCAGCATGTCGAATTCTAGAATACTTGCTTCCGATGTACATAATAGTAAAATCAAATCAACAAACAAATTACTAGCAGTTGATTATACCAAAAGAGTTTTAATAGAGGATTGTCCTCTATCTCCCAAGTCATATGAAATTATGAATTATGTAGATGAGAATGCTGAATTCGAACAACAAGATAAATATGATTTACTTGTTATCGAAGCATGTTTAGTGGAAAACGATAAAATTTGGATAATTGATTCAGCTGCTGCTAATCATGTATGTATTATCTCACAGGAAACAAGTTTCTGGAGACAGTTGACAAAACGTGAAACAATCTTTAAGGTAGGGACCGGGGAGATTGTTTCGGCCGAAGCAGTAGAAGATATGAAGTTATTTATAGAAGATAAGTACATTTATTTGAAAAATGTATATTATATTCCTTCTATGAAAAGAAATCTAATTTCTGTCTCCTGTTTGCTAGAACAAAATTATAAAGTTTATTTCGAAAATGGAGAACTGTTCATCAATATGGGAAATAAACATATTTGCTCTGTAAAATTAGGAAATAAATTGTACATGTTAAAACCAACTGAGGTCAAAGCTGTTTTGAACATAGATATGTTTAAAACTTTTTGGACTCATAAGAAGAGGAAGATTTCTCCAAATGCCTATCTTTGGCACTTAAGACCGGGTCACATAAATCTCAACAAGATTGAAAGATTGATTAAGAACGATCATCTAAATAAGTTGGAAGATGATTCATTACCACCATGTGAGTCCTGTCTTGAGGGTAAAATTACAAAAAGATCTTTTTCTAAAAAAGGTCTTAGAGCCAAAGAACCCCTAGAGCTGATTCATTCAGACCTTTGTGGGCCTCTAAATGTTAGAGCAAGAGGAGGGTATGAATATTTCATCAGTTTATAGATGATTATTCCAGGTATGGGTATGTTTACCTAATGCACCAAAAGTTTGTAACTTTTGAAAAGTTCAAAGAGTATAAGGTTGAGGTTGAGAATCAATTAGGTAAAAAGATGAAAACTCTTCGATCGGATCGATGTGGTGAGTATATGGATATAGAATTCCATAACTATTTGATAGAACATGGAATTCAGTCTCAACTCACAACCCCTGGCACACCTCAGTAGAATGTTGTGGTAGAGAGAAGAAACAGAACCTTGTTGGACATGGTTCGTTCCATGATGAGTTACGCTCAATTACCAAATTCTTTTTGGGGACACGCACTTGGGACTGTGGTGTATATTTTGAACATAGTTCCCTCGAAAAGTGTTTCTGAAACACCTTATGAGCTCTAGATGGGACGTAAAGGAAATTTACATCACTTTAGGATTTTGGGTTGTCCAGCACATGTGTTGGTGCAAAATCCTAAAAAGCTGGAGCACCATTCAAAAGTATGCCTATTTGTAGGTTACCCAAAAGAAACTAAAGGTGGTCTCTTTTATGATCCTCAAAAAGATAAAGTAGTTGTATCGACAAATGCAACTTTATTGGAGGAAGATTATATAAAGAACCATCAACCTCGCAGTAAGCTAGTAATAGAAGAAATGTCTAGAGAAACAATAAATGTATCAACAAGAGTTGTTGATCGAGCAATTCTTTACACAAGAGTTGTTGATATAGTAGGTCCGTCAACACGAGTTGTTGATGAAACTGATACTTCACATACTTCTCAAGAGTTGAGAATGCCTCGCCGTAGTGGGAGGGTTGTGCAGCAGCCTGACTGGTAAATGGGTTTAACTGAAACTCAAGTCATCATACCAGATGATGGTGTAGAGGATCCGTTGTCTTGTAATCAAGTAATGAATGATGTGTACAAAGACCAATGGATTAAAGCCATGGACCTTGAAATGGAATCTATGTATTTTAATTCTGTCTGCGATCTTGTAGATCAATCGAAAGGGGTAAAACCCATTGGTTGCAAGTGGATCTACAAGAGAAAACGAGTCTAGGCTGGTAAGGTACAGACCTACAAAGCTAGAATAGTGGCAAAAGGGTTTAACCAAAGAGAGGGGTTAGATTTTGAAGAAACCTTATCTCCAGTTTCCATGACAAAGTCTATTAGAATACTCCTGTCCATAACCACATTTTATGATTATGAAATATGGCAAATGGATGTCAAGACAGCTTTTCTGAATGGCTATCTTGAAAAGAGTATCTATATATCTCAACCAGAAGGGTTTATACAGCAGGGTCAAGAGCAAAAAGTTTGCAAGCTTAATTGATCCATTTATGGATTAAAACTATCGCTTTTCTGGAATATGAGATTTGACGCTGCAATCAAATATTATGGCTTTGAACAAAATGTTGACGAACCCTGTGTCTACAAGAAAATTATCAACAAAACTTTCGCTTTTCTGTTGTTGTATGTTGATGATATTCTACTCATTAGGAATGAGGTAGAATATCTAACTGATGTTAAGAGATGGTTGGCTTCACAATTACAAATGAAATATTTGGGAGAAGCACAGTATGTTGTTGGAATCCAAATAGTTTGGAATTTCAAGAACAGAATATTGGCATTATCTCAAGCATCTTATATAGACAAGATGTTGTCTATGTATAAAATGCAAAATTTCAAGAAAGGATCTTTACCTTTCATGCATGGAATTCACTTGTCTAAGGAGCGGAGTCCTAAGACACCTCAAGAGGTTGAGGAAATGAATCGAATTCCATATGCATCTGCAGTTGGGAGTTTTATGTATGCAATGTTGTGTACTCGTCCTGACATATGCTACACCGTAGGAATTGTCAGCAGATTTTAGTCCAATCCTGGTCATGACCATTGGACTACTGTTAAAAACATTATCAAGTATCTTCGGAGAACGAGAGATTATATGCTCGTGTATGGTCCTAAGGATATGATCCTTACTGGATACACTAATTCTGGATTTCCGACCGATATTGATTCGAGGAAATCAACTTCGGGGTTAGTATTCACTCTTATCAGAGGATTAGTTATGTGGAGGAGCATCAAGCAGAATTGTATTGCGGACTCCACAATGGAAGCTGAGTATGTTGCTATAAGCAAATCAACAAAAGAAACATAGCTGATCCATTTACGAAGGCCCTCTCGACTAAAGTGTTCGAGGGTCACCTAGTAGGACTAGGTCTACGAGTTTTGTATCACTAGGGCAAGTGGGAGAATTGATGAGTATTGTGATGCCCTAGTTTATTGTATTTGTACATTTTATTCTCTCCATGTAAACTCAACATTTTATATATCTGTATATATAGATCCACTGGAGTTTTAGTCCAAGTGGGAGTATTGTTGGGTTTTATGTCTTAAAAACTTGTAGTTTTTAAAATGATAAACATTTTCTATTATCAATATATTTATTATTGATCTCATAAATTGTATGAAAGTCTAAATCCAATAAACTAAGACTCATGACTATTGTATGAGTACTTGAACTTTATGTGGAGACATAAGAGTGGATCGGATTCGAGTAAATAGTCAAAATGATCTGTGGTACATGAATGAGGTTGGGTACCTTATTCTGGTAACACCATTGGATGCGGCCTACTCTGTAGTTGTTACAAAGAGTTGTAAAGTTCTACATACGATGTGATCCTAATTCGTACATGTTATGACATGAGGTGTGGGGGCGTCGTATGCAATGAGTTTGCATAAGATCAGGACCGAGAAATAAGTCACTCTTACTATATAATGCCGTTTACTGTTTT
Organism: Benincasa hispida; assembly: GCF_027475165.1. Classification (NCBI taxonomy): domain Eukaryota; kingdom Viridiplantae; phylum Streptophyta; class Magnoliopsida; order Cucurbitales; family Cucurbitaceae; genus Benincasa; species Benincasa hispida. The sequence continues at coordinate 89,680,969 of NC_143478.1, read as the reverse complement.
AGACTGACTATTTCACCTAGATGACCTAGGTAACTCGATCTTAATCCTAAGCTAACTATGAATTCTTGTTTATTCGGGATTGCTATTAGATTTGCATAGTTGAGGGTTGGCTCAACAACGCTGGCTCAATAAGACTCCCATTTTAGGGGTAAGACCGATAGATAGCTGAGGATATAGGATGCAATTTAGTAGAATGACCCGTTAGTTAACGAATGGGGATTAATTTGGTCTAATGAGTTTAGTCAATTAATCTCTGATCATTGGAGCCCATGATCTGTAGGTCCGTAAGGTCTCCCTACTAGCTCTAGAATAGTGTGATAAGTTAATTTGAAACGTTCAAATTAGAATTAAGGGAATTAGTAATTATATGAGATATAATTATGTTTAATTTTAGAATTAAAAGAAATAGAAGAATTTATATATTTAAATATGATTTAAATATATAAAGATGGATTTGTGTTAAAATTAATTTAATATTTGATATTAAATTAATTGGGTTTTATTTAATAATTAATTTACGAAATTAATTAATTTTTCATTTTTAAAATCATATAGATTTTTTAAATCAAAATTTGATTTTTTGATAAAATTGGAAAAATTGGAAAATAAAAACACAAAATGGAAAAATGGATTTTTCCATTATCCATCTTTGAAGTAGCTCACACATGAAGCAACATCTTGGCATTGTCTTCTCCAAGAATGAGCTGCAACTCATGCAACTCTTCTCCTTGCATGTTGATCTGCAATATAATGAAGAGATTGGAGTGAAAATCGGGCATGCAATCTATGGAGTTTTGAGAGAAAATTCGGTTTGAAGAATGGTTCTTCAACAAGGTTGCAGCAGTGAGCTTTTCTCCTTCATCCTTTGATTCAAGCTTGTTTTGAGTCCCACAACTCAATCTAGAGCACCAAGAGAATAGTGAGGAAGATTGAAAAGGCGGTCTACAACAAGATATGAAGAAGATTGCAGCTGGAGAAGGAGCTTTGAAGAAGTTCTACAAGTGGTATGTCTTGAAACCCATTTTTCTGCAGAAGCATGCTTTATATTATGCCAAAATTAGTGAATTTGAGTGCTTAGATAATCCTTGTGCTTTCGCTGCTGTTGATACATTCCTACATGTTAATGAAACTGATACTTCACATCCTTCTCAAGAGTTGAAAATGCCTCGTTGTTGTGGGAGGGTTGTGCAACAGCCTGACTGGTATATGGGTTTAACTGAAACTTAAGTCAACATACCAGATGATGGTTTAGAGGATCCGTTGTCTTTTAATCAAGCAATGAACGATGTGGACAAAGACCAATGGATTAAAGCCATGGACCTTGAAATGGAATCTATGTATTTCAATTCTGTCTGGGATCTTGTAGATCAACCGGAAGGGGTGAACCCATCGGTTGCAAGTGGATCTACAAGAGAAAACGAGACCAAGCTGGTAAGGTACAGACCTACAAAGCTAGACTTGTGGCAAAAGGGTTTACCGAAAGAGAGGGGTTAGATTTTGAAGAAACTTTCTCTCCAGTTGCCATGATAAAGTCTATTAGAATACTCTTATCCATAACCACATTTTATGATTATGAAATATGGACAATGGATGTCAAGACAACTTTTCTGAATGGCTATCTTGAAGAGAGTATCTATATGTCTCAACCAGAAGGGTTTATACAGTAGGGTCAAGAGCAAAAAGTTTGCAAGCTTAATCGATCCATTTATGGATTAAAATTTTCGCTTTTCTGAAATATGAGATTTGACGCTGCGATCAAATCTTATGACTTTGAACAAAATATTGACGAACCCTGTGTCTACAAGAAAATTATCAACAAAATTTTCACTTTTCTGTTGTTGTATGTTGATGATATTCTACTCATTGGGAATGAGGTAGAATATCTAGCTGATGTTATGAGATGGCTGGCTTCACAATTACAAATGAAATATTTGGGAGAAGCACAGAAGCAACTGGTTAACTCGTCAACCCCTTCTCTGAAGAATGCCCTTGGTATTTATAGAGTATCCATGGTGAAAGGCGACTTCTCTCTCCTGGTTGTACAGATGGGACAACTTTAATTCTTAACTGATGCACCGGATAATTGTTACCGATAAAGCTGAATGTACTTTGTGACCGTTATCGGCTGTCAACTTAATTTGGATTCGACTATCTTCAGCTTTCTTTCCCATCGCTCTTAATTATCCTTTCAACTCTAACCGATCGATACTCGGCTCCCTTTCTTTGCTCGGATGCGCCCACCATGTTGTGCTGACCAAGTTGCGACGATCCTTCTCGGGCGAATGTTTGTGAGCACGATCAACGCAAAGCCTTTCGGTGAAGTTGCGCTCGACCAATGAATTCCGATGATCGCAATCTTTGCATTGCATTAACGCATATTCTGTACAAAAATACAAAAATCAATAGTTATAATGCGCCGAATGCATGCTACCGCAATATTATAGAATTTATGCTTAATGGATGCAATTTAACATATTTCATCAATGTAATCCAACATTGTTTAAGAACTTAGCACTATGATAACGTGCATTTCTGCCCGTTATCAGGCTTCCGGTGGTGGCATAGATGGGCGGTGGAGTTGACTCTTTCGAGATCTAGCTCCGGTCAAAGGCTTCGGTCATCACTCGGAATGGAGGAAGGAGGTGAAGAACTCTCAAACGTCTTCTCACGCATTTGTCTGGATCACAAGGATCTGCCCTAGGTGAACCTCAGGCGAAAACCTTGGATGACTTGAAATTTTGCTCATCGGCTTCTTTATATAGAGTTGGATTGCTGACAACATTAATGGACTGCTCTGATTCTAACATTTACGGTGCATTTAGTCCTTTCTGAATCTTTGCTACCAATGGCGTGGTAGGTGAAATGTCAATATCATCTTTTGTTTTTCCCAAGGTAGATGCGTTGATGCGTTCATTCCACCAACCTTGCGTTGATCCTTTTACCATATGTTATCGTGTAGCCACAATCATGTAGTGACCGCATTCACTTAATACCGCAACTCTACACGATGACCACAATCGCTTGACGAGCGCAACTCCCATGCGATGGATGCATGCAGCTGATTACCGCAACATCCATGCGTTGATCGAATGCATTCGCCTTTGCGATGGAGAGTTTCTCTGCATGCAGTTGTCTATGCGGTGGTCTGGTTTCCGCGTTTTGCGTCCACTTCCTGCGTTAGCAACAAAAATAGAACATTGAATGCATAATAACGCATAACAACGGGTTAGCCGAGATTCATCATGTTGACCGACGCAAGCTCATTTTCTCATGAATTCCTAGCATAATTGCCGCATATTTTGCTTAATAGCCTTCATAATTCTAAGTAAAAGGCCTAAGATGACATGCATTTCTGCATGTCATCACACCCCTAAACTTAAAATCATGCTTGTCCTAAAGCTTGTGTTATACTCAAGAAATTCTAACTCACCTTCCGGCTTTCCTTTGCGATGACCAGCTTCTCAGAATATAATTTACACACTCCTCTGACCATCGCCGCAATGCTCCCCTCCACTTTGGCTACTTCTTCAAAAAGATCTTTTATAAGTTTAGATCCAAAAAGCCTTTGCTCAAAAACTTTTTATTCATTCACTGCAACTTTGCGTTTAGCTTTCGAGAATGCATTCCTTCAAAATACTTCAAAATTTTGCGATGACTTATTTCAAATGCAGCGTTGAATCTGGTTACGCCCTTCGTTTTGGCTTAACCCCACGTGTGTTATGCGGGCATCCAACTTCAGTTGCGTTCCATATTCAACTCAACTCTTGTCTCATTTGATTTGGCTTGCGCCGGACAGAGGAGTTGCGCTTATGCGTGATCTTTGCAACTTAGCTTCGTTTTGGCTTGCCCCCACGTGTGTCATGCGGATATCCAACTACGGGTAAGTGCCTTTCACAACTTAACTCTTATCAACATGGGTTTCCCCATTGCGTTGATAGTGGAGTTATTATTCACAAAAATTCTCTTCACTTTTTTTTTGAATGATCGCAATATAATGAACACAATTCTCCGAGATCGCTACCACCCCCAATCTTAGAGGTTGGCAGCATTCTCACCGCAAAGCTAAAAGAAAAATCAACATGAATGCGGTAATAAATGCTTGAGCGAAGGTTTGCACAAAATGGAACTTAAGACTTTCAAAATTTGAAGAAGCTAATAAAAGTAAGGAGCACCTTGCGATGATTAATTTGAAGATGCGGTGAATTATACGTACCATCGTAGAAACACCGCAAAGCAACGCAATCAAGAAAGAAAGAATTTCAAAAGGATAAGGCATACAAGATAACAAGAAAAGAACCTTAGACGGAACAACGCATGCAATTATGGGTTGGAATTCTAGCGATTGAAGCCATATGTTGAAGGATGAAAGGAATTCTTCCGTTGTACTGCGCACCAAGGAGACTTATTATTGCACTTGCAAGGAACAATCGCACTACAACAAAGGAAGCAGCCATATATCCAAAATAACAATAAAAAAATAAAAATAACCTAAACTAAGAAAGCAAGTTAAAGATAGAGTAGAAGACGTCCCCAGAAATATAGAAGTGTTGTCACCGCAAGGAGTCTTCGATGCCGGATCATTTAGTAAATCCTTAATTGTTTAGTGCGCGAAAAGGTAAACGATCGTCAAATGCCATCGCAAAGCATTCAACACATCTCCCAGCTGCCACACAAAGGTATGCGATCGCGTAGTGCTATCACATAGAAACTCGTCGCATCGACTAGCTCACGCATAGAGGTAAACGATCGCGTAGTGCTATCGCATAGCAACTCGACGCATCGTCTAGCTCTCGCATAGAGGTAAACGATCGCGTAGTGCTATCACATAGAAACCAACGCATCATTTAGCTCCCGATCAAAGATCAACAATTGTAGTAAGCGATCGCTCAGGGCTATCGTATAGCTCTTCATCACTGTCGCTTAGTTCTATCATATAGAACTAAACGATTGCTTAACACAATCGTCTAGCACTGCATGTCATCATTTAGTATCTGCTGTAACTTAAACAATCGCTTAGCTCTATCGTATAGAACATCATTGCATCATTCAACATCGTAGGTAAGTGATTTGTTTAGTTCCATCGCATAGAAACTTCAATGCATCGCTTAGCACTTCGTCTATACGATCGCTTAGCTCCGCATCTAAACGATCGCTCAGTGCTATCGCGTAACACTTCATCGCATCATTGCCAAACGATCGCATAGTACCATCGTATAGTAAATTCAATGTATCATTTAGTTCCCATGCCAAAGCTAAATGATCGTTTAATGCTATCGTATAGCAAATTGAACGCATCGTTAGCTCTCGCAGGTACACGATCGTCTAGCGTTTAACATCACAACGACCAGCGCCCATTGCTATACGGTCGTCTAGCTTTTCTTCACAGCGTGTAGTGTCTGGAGCTAGAAATCGTTTAGCAACTGGAACCATAGCGACGATAAGAACAGAGGTTGATTTTCTGGAACTGCAACTTGACCTCTTCGCTTGTTTCTTCGAATTACAGCTTAATTTCAACTCTAATAACTCCAAATAAATTACAGACTCTTGGGAACACATTGAAGCTCATCAAGCAAAAGTCAATTACAAATTTAAATGAGAAATTAAAGAGAATTAAACAGCCAGAACTCATAAAATCATATCAGTGCATCAGTTTCATATTTCTCATATAAAACACCCACCAAACCAAAATTAAACCGAATTGAATGCTTATTTGATGCTCTGATACCAATTGTAGAATTCTATCAACAGCAACAGAAGCACAAGAATCATCTAAGCACTCAAATTTACTAATTTTGGCATAATATAAAGCATGTTTCTGCAGAAAAATGGGTTTCAAGACATACCTCTTGTAGAACTTCTTCAAAACTCCTTCTCTAGCTGCAATCTTCTCCATATCTTATTGTAGACCACCTTAAGATCTTCCCCACATTCTCTTGGTGCTCTAGATTGAGTTGTGGGACTCAAAACAAGCTTGAATCAAGGGATGAAGGAGAAAAGCTCACTGTTGCAACCTTGTTGAAGAACCTTTCTTCAAACCAGTTTATCTCTCAAAACTCTATAGATTGCATGCCCGGTTTTCACTCCAATCTCTTCATTATATTTCAAATCAACATGCAAAGAGAAGAGTTGCATGAGTTGCAGCTCATGCTTGGAGAAGACAAGACAATGTTAATGCTTCATGTGTGAACTACTTAGGTGATGGATAATAGAAAAATCCATTTTTCCATTTTGTGTTTTTGTTTTCCAATTTTTCCAATTTTATCCAAAAATTAAAATTTGATTCTATATATCTATTTTGATTTTAAAAATGAAAATTTAATTAATTTCGTAAATTAATTATTAAATAAAACTTAATTAATTTAATATCAAATATTAAATTAATTTTACACATATCCATCTTTAATTAATTTCAACACATATCTATCTTTATATATTTAAATCATATTTAAATATATAAATTCTCCTATTCCGTTTAATTCTAAAATTAAACATATAATTATATCTCATATAATTACTAATTCCCTTAATTTTGATTTGAACGTTTCAAATTAACTTATCAAGCTATTCTAGAGCTAGTCTGTTACGAGCTAGTAGGGGGACCTCGCGGACCTACAAATCATGGGCTCCAACGATCCGAGATTAATTTGCTAAACTCATTAGACTAAATTAATCCCCATTCGTTAACTAATGGGTCATTCCACTAAAGCTCATAGTTGCATTCCCCTCACTGTAGATATATTATGTCCACATGATTTAACCATATCAGTAAATCGACCCTTCATAGGTTGTTCGTAATAACGGTTGGGTCAAATATCTTTTTTATCCCCGAGATAATAGAAGACAAGGCAAAACAGATATGGAGATATTTGACCCAACCATTATTACAAACAACCTGTGAAGGGTCGACTTCCGAATTATGGTTAAATTATGTGGACATAATATATCTACAGTGAGGGGAGTGCAACTATGAGTTTTAATGGAATGACCCATTAGTTAACGAATGGAGATTAATTTGGTCTAATGAGTTTAGCCAATTAATCTCCGATCGTTGGAGCCCATGATCTGTAGGTTCGCGAGGTCCCCTTACTAGCTCGTAAAGGACTAGCTCTAGAATAGCGTGATAAGTTAATTTGAAACATTCAAATTAGAATTAAGAAATTTTGTAATTATATGAAATATAATTATGTTTAATTTTAGAATTAAACGGAATAGAAGAATTTATATATTAAAATATGATTTAAATATATAAAGATGGATATATGTTAAAATTAATTTAATATTTGATATTAAATTAATTATGTTTTATTTAATAATTTATTTATGAAATTAATTAATATTTCATTTTTAAAATCAAATAGATTTTTTAAATCAAAATTTTATTTTTAGATAAAATTGAAAAAGGAAAAGAAAACAAAGACACAAAATGGAAAAATGATTTTTCCATTTATCCATCACCTAACTAGCTCACACATATTGCAATATTTTACCTTGTCTTCTCCAAGCATGAGCTGCAACTCATGCAACTCTTCTCCTTGCATGTTGATCTGCAATATAATGAAGAGATTGGAATGAAAATCAGGCATGCAATCCATAGAGTTTTTGAGAGAAAAACTGGTTTGAAGAATGGTTCTTCAATAAGGTTGTAGCAGTGTGCTTTTCTCCTTCATCCCTTGATTCAAGCTTGTTTTGAGTCTCACAATTCAATCTAGAGCACCAAGAGAATAGTGAAGAAGATCTTGAGGTGGTCTACAATAAGATATGGAGAAGATAGCAGCTAGAGATGGAGCTTTGAAGAGGTTTTATAAGAGGTATGTCTTGAAACCCATTTTTTCTACAGAAGCATGCTTTTATATTATGCCCAAATTAGCGAATTTGAAAGCTTAGATGATCCTTGTGCTTCCGCTGCTATTGATACAATCCTACAATTGTTATCAGAGCATTAAATAAGCATTCGATTCGGTCTAATTTTTGTTTGGTGGGTGTTTTATATGAGAAATATGAAACTGATGCACTGATATAGTTTTCTGAGTTTTGACTGTTTAATTCTCTTTAATTTCTCATTTAAGTTTGTAATTGGCTCTTTTTTGATGAGCTTTAATGTGTTCCCAAGAGTCTGTAATTTATTTGGAGTCATTAGAGTTGAAATTAAGCTATAAATCGAAGAAACAAGCGAAGAGATCGAGTTGCAATTCCAGAAAATTAGCCTCTGTTCTTATCGTCGTTGTGGTTCTGATTGCTAACGATCGTCTAGCTCCAGACACTACACGATGTGAAGAAAACCTAGACGATCGTATAGCAATGGGCACTGGTCGTTGTGATGTTGAATGCTAGACGATCGTGTACCTGCGAGAGCTAAATGATGCGTTCAATTTGTTATATGATAGCATTAAGTGATCATTTAGCTTTGGCGTGGGAACTAAACGATACGTTGAATTTACTATACGATGGTACTATGTGATCGTTTAGTAATGATGCACTTTAAGCGATGTAAGGAAGTGCTACGTGATAGCACTGATCTATCGTCTAGATGCAGAGTTAAGTGATCGTATAGATGAAGTGCTAAGCGATGGGTTGAAGTTTCTATGCGATGGAACTAAACAAATTGCTTATCTACGATGCTGAACAATGAGGACTTAAGTTAGGTCGTTACTAAACACATGCATGCATGGAACTTAAAACGACACTCTGTTATGGTGAAATAAATGCTAATTAAATAAGGTAAATCTAAAAGACTTTGCATTTAATTTCAAATATTAAAAACAACAGTAGGGTACCTATAAATCATAAATGATAATAAATAAATCTAGAAGCGATTCTAAATAGTAAGTTTTAAACATCAACACTAAAAGCTAAGAAAAACATGAAAAGAAGTTTAAATCTCATGAGCAGAAGCATAAAATTGGTCCCAGTGGCTCATTCACGAATTTCGCTTGTCATTCGCCAGCGCGTCCTTACTCTTACCTAAAACATAAACAAGAGAAAGGGTGAGTATAAAATACTCAGTAAGTAACTCCACTACTGGGGTCAGGCTAGGCATCTATTTCCTCTAGATGCCTACCTTTAGTGGAACATATAAACTGCTCTAGTCCTCATGGGACACATTCATACATGAAAAACTTATTTTTATCCTACTGTAGTTAAGTATGCCTACTATCTCTAGTAAGTCCCGTAGGACCCACAACCTCTGGTGAATCCCGAAGGAAACCCAATCTCTTACATACGCATGGTTATGCATACACCTCTTTCGTGTACACATAACCCACTTAATGTGTACCTTTTCATACACATGGTTACGTATACACCTCTTTCATATACACATAACCCACTGAATGTGTACCTCTTTCATACACATGGTTATGTATACACCTCTTTCGTATACATATAACCCACTGAGTATGTACCTCTTTCGTACACCCCAGATCCTCTCTATAAATGTAGGGATGCGTACCTCTTTCATACACATGGTTATATATATACCTTTTTCGTATACACATAACCCACTGAGTATGTACCTCTTTCGTACACCCCAGATCCTCTCTATAAATGTAGGGATGCATACCTCTTTCGTTCACATGCTTATGTATACACCTCTTTTGTATACACATAACTCACTGAGTATGTACCTCTTTCGTATACTCCAGATCCTATTTATAAATGTAGGGATGCGTACCTCTTTCATACACATGGTTATGTATACACCTCTTTTGTATACACATAACCCACTGAGTATGTACCTCTTTCGTACACCCCAATACCCTCTAGGTATGTATTACTTTCATACACACCAGCCCTAGTACATCTCTTTCATGTACTAGCGCCCTTGGACTTGCATCACTTTCATGCAGTCATATAGTATGGAAAGGAAAAGATATTGCATCTAACTTCATATTACATATAACGTTCACATAATCATGAATTCTCTAAAATCTCCTGATCAAGGTCTTGATCATGTTAATTAATCTCAACATACGTAATTAATCTAGTATTAATGGATCCACTCTCGTACATCACTTTCATGCACTAACTCATGTAAACAATCAAACATTTGAAATTTCATAATACATCATATAGCTTACACACTTTCATAATAAATCACATAAATAAGCACATCAACAAAATGTTTAAACTTTTACCTAACTTTAAGACATTTTCGTAGTAGTGTCGCGCTCAATCGTCCTTTTAATGTATCTCATAAAATTCTAAATCATGCTCATATATTAACATGCTTTAGACATATTATCACATGCTCATATATCTTTCCTAACAGTCCATTAAATCTCAGAACAGTCAAAATTATCCTAGTAACTAGTCTTACAATCCCCAACATAAATCATAAATTTATCGGCACAAAGACGGTTCCAGTAGTAAGATTACTTACCTCAACTTGGTAAAAAAACGCAAAACAAAATCTCCTTAGAACTTCTTTAGCACACTTGAATCTACCTAAAGTTGTGGCTTGGTCCAAGACAAATTCCATTTACCAATTTTTTGCAAAACAAAATGGTATCTAGCTTGATGGTCAATGCCTCAAAACTTCCAAACCTTGAATCTAAGTTAAAACCCAAAGAAAGGTTACTAATTTAACCCAAAAATCAAAGGGGTAAACTTCATCTCCCAAACGATAAGGAAAAAATAAGTCTTGCCTAATGTTTTCCTCAAAATTCCAGCAAAGATCGGGGCAATGGCGGCCGACGATGCGTTGACTTGTGGCTGCCATAGATAGACAGCGTGTGTTTCTGTCGGATGGCATAAATTGTTTAGGCTAGTGGCTGGTAGTGAGGGTCTTGCATGAGGATGGTTTGCGAGAGTGGGAGAGAAGGGGAATTTCTAGTTTATAGATTTTAATCAGCAGTGATTACGAACAAACCAGATGTTGAAACAACTATCCAACCGTTCACAATGAAACTCTATATGTCTCGAATAGGCTGACCAAATTTGAGCATGATCTAACGGTTCAAACTCTGGCAATAGACAATTTTGTAGAAGCTATCGTTGAAAAACCGAATTGCTTTCTCCCCAATTTTCGACCTCTTTTCACTCTCATTTAATTTTGAAAAAAAATCTCAATTCTTTTATATTTTCCAAATTTTGAAAAGATAAATAAAATATTTTACCACAATATCTCCAAAATCTCCAAAGATTCTATTAAATTTATAAATCAATTAACTTTTCAAATTATCTTAATTTAGGCTTCAAAAACCAAAATTAAAAGGCATAAGATTCATCAGTTTGATACAAATTAAATCCTTCCAAATATTTAAATCAATTCAAAACCACATGAAATTAATTATCTCTTTTATTTTATTTATTTATTTATTTATTTTAAGTTGGCCCTAAAATCCAAAATCAAAGGGAAGTAAAATTCAATATTTTCAAGATAGTCAGTTCGAATATCTAATAAATTAAATTCAATTTAACCAATAAAAATTTTTCAATTATTTCAATTTAACCTCAATTTTCCAAATGAAATGGAAATTTAAACTCAATAATTTTAGATAATTAACTTAAATTTTTATGAAATTCGGGATGTTACATATACGATGGAGCTAAGCGATCCTTTAATCTACGATGGATACTAAACGATGACATACAGTGCTAGATGATGGTGTTAAGCGATCGTTTGGTTCTATGCGATAGAACTAAGCGATGCGATGAAGAGCTATACGATAGCCCGTAGCAATCGTTTATTATAATCGTTTATCTTTGATCAGGAGCTAAATGATGCATTGAGTTGCTATGTGATAGCACTACGCGATCGTTTACCTCTAAGCGGGAGCTAGGCGATGTGACGAGTTGCTATGCGATAGCACTACGCGATCGTATACCTTTGTGTGGCAGCTGGGCGATGGCATTAGACGATCGTTTACCTTTTCGCGCGCTAAAGGATCAAGCATTTACTAAACGATCTGGCAAAATGCAAGACGATAGTCGTCATTGCTAAACGATGAGACTTAGCGAGATGTTGAACATGTGCAAGGGCTGCCGGTTCGACCGGTTCTCTTGTGGTCTGGTTCAGTTTAGCTTCAAATGGTTCTTGGCTGGTCCAGTTTAGACTTGGCTAGTTCGGTTCAGACAGTTCGGGTCCGGTTCAAGCTACTTGAGTTCGTTTTAGAGTGGTTCGAGCGGTCTGGGAGCGGTTCGGAAGTTGTTTTGTAATAGTTAGGCTTTTGTTTGCTTGTTTTTCCCAAAACTAAAACCATATCAGTCTGTGTTTAATTATTTATGCATTTTATGTATGTTATAATTAAATAAATCTTTTATGTGCATATAGTATGCCATTTAGATTTAAAATTCCATCATAGGAAGCATGTAACATGCATTGAAAGTATGTTATAATTATTATAATATATAGTATACATGTTAGGGTTTCTCGTAATTAATATAAATGTTATATTAAATGTTGAATGTCTCATGTATGTTGTGGATGTATAGCATGTCTAAAGTTTTATAAGTTGTTATAAAATTGGGTTAGACATTTAAAATCCATACACAACAGTTGCATGCTCACATAGGTTGACCACCTATTTTAATTGTTAACACTTATAAAACCAAGGTTACAAACTTAACCGGTATATAATCTTGTCTAAGGCTGGAGGTTCTTAAGTTGACGGTTTATGGAACACCTCCTACCTGAGGATTATGGCCAAATTATTGAGTGTTGGTAACCAGTTTTATGAGCATATATGAGTGATGTGAGGTAATAAAATGGTTTATCACCTAGACATCATAGGTTAAAATCCAATTATAAGAGTTATACTTGGATAAACTACATAGACTTAGGGTTATTTTATTAGTTGAAAAGAGCCTAAGTATAAATATACCCAAATAGAACACTTCAGTGGCAGTTTAATAACTTCTATATGATAGAGTTATTAGAAAACTTCAGTGGGAGATTAATAACATATATGATACGTTATTTTTAGCTCTCACGTCTCTGAGAGTTCACAATCCAGATTTAAGTGGTACTTCGTGTCACCCTCCCATCGGAAAGTATTTTTTAGCTTAAATCTAGATTACTGTGAATAAGAGAAAGTTTTTCAAATATAAGTTTATTATACGATATATAGATTTCAATTATCACGTCTCCACATAGTTTACACTGTGAGATTCATATGACGCTTCGTGACACCCTGGGAGTGACCTCCCTTTGGAGAGTGTTTTCTATGAGTCAATACCAAGGTAAATGGAGGAAGTAGTTCATAGTAAGTGGGTGAAGGATATGTGTCAATATATCCTATGGTCTTCTCCATTAGTCTGAACCATGAGATTCCTATGTTGCGCCTACTAGTTTTCTTTGGGCGGCCCTTTACTAGTCATTTAGCGACAGCTATCCCCTCGGAGGGTTGTAACATAGGATTCGAAACAACACAAGCTTCAGTAAAACGAATACGGTGTTATAGTTTCGTCTTGGATGTTGTCTTCTATTTCGAAGGCAAATTTATATTGTTCTATAGGATCTGAAAATGGCGGGTCACACTTATAAGAATTACAAAGTTGTTAGTAAAGATCTTGACTGAAAACGATAACTAAACGACTATAGGAATAAGAGTTATTCCGGAGACAATATGAATAAGAGTTATTCCGGGGATAGTGTTTGGTCAAAATTGTTTGTTTTAGTGAAGGAGTATCTGACTGCCCCACATAGCACATATTCTGACCCACTAAAATATCGTTGCAAATAAATAATGGTTATGGGTACATTATTACTTTTTGCTAAAACTTGACTTTGGATTTAGTTACAATTTGCTAATTAGAATTTGTTTGAATTTTATCAGCATGTCGAATTCTAGAATACTTGCTTCCGATGTACATAATAGTAAAATCAAATCAACAAACAAATTACTAGCAGTTTATTAGGATTTATACTTAATCAAAACACCAACCAACTTATTTGTTTTTGCCACCGCAAAGGAATCAAATTTACTGTCGCATAATAACTCAGTAGTCTCTGTGTTCGACCCTGGACTTACCAGGAAACCTACTGAGATTTATACTTGGGTTTTACTAGGAAAACTTGCATGTGCAACGCATAACTCATCACTGCAAACATACGTCATAATCACATCACATTTACAACGCATCAAGTTTTGGCGCCGTTGTTGGGGACTACGGCAGTACATATTGCGCTAACAGTAATCTTTTGATTTGCTTTGCAGCTTTCGACCTCTGTGCACTGCCATTCCTTTGATAAGGAAAGAGCAGGTGTCACATGAGGGAAGGACACGCTCCTGAGCCCAACTACGACCCAGAGTCAAAAGAACATTCCGAAGAATACAGAGAGACAACCGCTGACAACAACAAGAGAGAAATCCCTATATGGAAAAACAACCGGAAGAAAGAGCCGCAAATGCGAACAATATCATGGAAAATCCTATTCTCCTGGAGAACGACCACAATAGACCCATCCGAGACTATGCGTCGCCCAACCTCTATGATTTCTTCCAAGGAATCATGATGCCCGCTTTGGACGGATCGAGGTTTGAGATGAAGCCGGTTATGTTGCAGATGATTCAGACGGCCGAACAGTTTGGTGAAAGGTATGGCGAGGATCCGCACGCCCATCTCCGGAGTTTCATTGAAATCTGTAATACTTTTGTGTTCCTAAGCATCTCAGTTGAAGAAGTTTGACTAACGTTGTTCCCATTTTCATTATGTGATCAGGCAAGGAAATGGGTCTATTCTCTCGAACCAGGGGATATAACCTCATGGGAATAAGTAGTAGAGAAGTTCATGAAGAAATACTTCCCCCTACTGAGAACGCAAAAAGAATCAACAACAGAGTTATCAACCTATGGCGCAAAAAGAAGGACCACCAGGATTTTTCCTGTGAACAAACGGTCAATCGTAAAATCAAGCTAGCAGATCACAAGCGCCGCAATCTTCTTCCCTAGAGAGTCTATTAAAGCAGTACATAGAAAAGAATGAGACGGTGCTTCAAAATCAGGCGACTTCAATTTGTAATCTAGAGATCCAAATGGGACAGATTGCGGGCGAGCTTCAAAATAAACCGTAAGGGATGTTGCCGAGCTCAACTGAGCTCATTTGCAACCTGGGGAACACAGGAAAAGAGCAATGTCAAGTCGTGACCTTGCGAAGTGGAAAGACAATAACGGAAGAGAAGACGAGGCCAAGTAGGACTTATCCAATTGCGATGGAATCCAAGACCCCGTTGACACAAAATGAACCAGAAGAAAATGAGACAATGAAACCAGAAGTTGTGTCCACCTTTAAGCCTATAGAACAAGGAACCATGAAGGTACAACTGCCATCATTTCTTCAGAGGCTTAAGAAGAAGCAAAATGATGAAGTGCAATACCATCGCTTCATGGAAATGTTAAAACAGTTACACATCAACATCCCTTTCACAAAAGCGATAGAAAAAATGCCAAAATATGCTAAGTTTTTTAAGGACATGGTGACAAAGAAAAGGAACACAGGAAAGTTCGCAACGGTGGAATTAACGCAAAAGTCAAATACCATAATTCCGCCGAAGATGCGCGACCCTGGAAGTTTCACGATATCCTGCTCAATTGGCGGGATATATATCGGTTAAGTGCTTTGTGACCTTGGGGCCAGTATAAATTTAATACTCCTTTTAATTTTCAAAGAATTGAATGTGAGGTAGTGACGCCCACGACGGTGACTCTCCAGCTGGTAGATAGGTCCCTTGTTCACCTAGAGGTTGAAGGATGTCCTGGTCTCAATTGATAAATTCATTTTACCGGAAGACTTCATCACTCTCGACTACGAAGCAGACAAAGATGTACCCATCATATTGGGACGGCCATTTTTATCTACTGGTCACGCTCAAATTGATGTGTACAGGGGAGAGATCACATTGAGTGTAAATGGAAAGAAGCTCAGGTTTGACATCATTAAAGCCATGAAGTATCTAGAAGATGAAGACCTATCCGATTCTGACAATGAACCCAGTTGTAATGAAGAAGATGAGTCTGAAGAAGAAGATGAAAGAGAGGATGTGACTGCATTCGTAGAAACCTACAATGTGATCATGGAAATAGCGAACAAAGAAGAAAAAGTGAATTTGAATGAAGAGAGTAAAGCACAAAAACCATCCTTGGAGCAACCACCTACCATGGAATTAAAGACTCTGCCAAGTCATCTGAAGTATGTTTTCCTGGGGCAAAATGAAACTTTGCCAATGATAATTTCCTCTGCGCTACAAGAAGAATAAGAAAATGCATAAGAGAAATAGGGTGTATGCTAGCAGACATAAGAGGAATCAGCCCAACATACTGCATGCATAGGATATATCTCGAAGAAAACCAAAAAGGGTCTATCGAACCTCAACGCAGACTGAAGGGAGGAATGACGGGCTGTGTGAGAAATGACGGTAGTCCCAAATACAAACAATGAATTAATATATCCAATTGTGAAAAAGGAGATTATTAAATGGTTAGACGTAGGCATTATATATCCAATTGTCGATAGCAAGTGGGTCAACCCCGTGCAATGTATGCCCAAGAAGGGAGGAATGACGGTAGTCCCAAATACAAACAATGAATTAATACCAATGACGACCATCATTGATTGGCGGGTCTGCATGGACTATCGCAAACTCAATGTGGCGACGAAGAAGGACCATTTCCTTTTGCCTTTTATTGACCAGATGCTAGACCACCTTGCAGGAAATGATTACTTTTGTTTTATGATCGCTACTGAAGACCAAGAGAAAACCACATTCACCTCCCCATACGAAATGTTTTCTTTTCGCTGCATGCCGTTTGGATTATGTAATGCGCCGAGCATGTTCCAGATGTGCATGATGGTCATCTTCTCTGAATATCTCGAGGATTCAGTGGAAATTTTTATGGACGACTTCTCGATTTACGGGCACACGTATGAAGTTTGTCTAAACAACTTGGAAATGATATTGAGAAGATATGAAGAGACAAATCTTGTGCTGAATTGGGAGAAGTGCCACTTCATGGTGAATTAAGGTATTGTGCTCGGGCACAAAGTTTCCAAGGAAGAGGTCGTGTATAAGGCGAAAATTGAGGCCATTGAAAAGCTCTCACCTCCAGCAAAGGTGAAGGTTGTAAGGAGTTTCCTGAGACATGCAGGATTTTATCGTCGTTTTGTGAAGGACTTTCCGAAGATTGCTCGACCATTGAGTCCGTTGCTGGAGGCCGATAGAACGTTTGACTTTATTTCACAATGCCTCAACGCATTCAAAATACTAAAAAACGCATTAATAAATGCACCTTTGTTGATCGCACATGACTGGACAAAGCCATTTGAGCTAATGTGCGATGCTAGTGGTTATGTGATGGGGGCATAACACAGAAGAGAAAGACAATGCTACACCTAATCGAATATGCAAGTAGAACACTGAACCCTGCCCAAGCAAATTATATTATCACTAAAAAAGAACTTCTTGCGGTGATTTTTGCACTGGAAAAATGTAGAGCTTACTTACTGGGATCCAAAGTGATCGTTCACACTGACCATTCGACAATCAAATATTTAATGACCAAGAAAGATGCAAAGTCGAGGTTAATTCGATGGGTTCTCCTCTCTTCAAAGAATTCAACATGTAAATCATTGACCGCAAGGGGACGAAGATCCAGGTTGCGAACCACCTATCAAGATTAGAGAATCCGGAAGTAGATCGCAACCAGTCCGAGGTGAACGCATCCTTTTCAGATGAGCAGCTGTTCAAAATTAAAGAATTACCATGGTACATAGATGTGGTCAATTACCTGGTGTGTGAACAATTTATGGAAAATTACACAGCCCACCAAAAGAGGCAGCTTATACACGAATGTAAATCCTATTATTGGAACAAGCCAAATCTTTACAAGAGGGGGTCAGACCAGATCTTGCGTCTATGTGTGCCAGAAACTTCTTATCAGCACATACTGTCCCAATGCCATGACTCATCATATGATGGACATTTTGGAGGTCAACGCACAACAGCAAAAGTGTTACAAAGTGGGTATTTTTGGTCGACTCTATTCAAGGATGCGCGAGACTATTCTATGAGATGCGACAGGTGCCAACACACGAGAAAAATTTCATGGAAGAATGCGATGCCAATGAATATTATATTAGATTTGGAACTCTTCGACGAGTAGGGCATAGACTTCATGGGACCATTTCCACCATCAAATGGTCATAAGTACATTCTGTTGGTCGTCGATTATGTTTCCAAATGGGTTGAAGCGGTATCATGCATCGTAAGCGATGCAGCGATAGTCTCCAAATTCTTACGAAGAAATATCTTCACTCGTTTTGGCAACCCACGTGCCATAATAAGTGATGAAGACTCCCACTTTGTCAATAGCGTCATCAACAAATTGCTGCTGAAGTATAATATCCTCCATAAGGTCACCACTGCATACCATCCACAAACAAACAGCCAAGCTGAGGTGTCTAATAGGGAAATCAAACTGATCCTAGAGAAGG
Source organism: Benincasa hispida (assembly GCF_027475165.1). Lineage (NCBI taxonomy): Eukaryota > Viridiplantae > Streptophyta > Magnoliopsida > Cucurbitales > Cucurbitaceae > Benincasa > Benincasa hispida. The sequence continues at coordinate 89,662,540 of NC_143478.1, read as the reverse complement.
TGGTGAATCCATCACGCAAAGATTGGGCCATGAAGCTGGACGATGTCTTGTAGGCATACAAGACTGCCTATAAAACACCTATAGGCATGTCCCCGTATGCGTTGGTGTTTGGAAAGGCATGTCACTTACCACTGGAATTAGAGCACAAAGCAATATGGGCAGTGAAGAAGCTCAATTTTGATTTGAAGACTGCAGGGGAGGCAAGAAAACTTCAGTTGCTCGAGCTAGACGAATGGAGAATTCAAGCATATGAAAATGCCAAGATCTACAAGGAATGCGCAAAACGTAGGCATGACAAACGAATATGCGAAAACAATCTCCAGGTTGGACAGAAGGTCTTGTGATCACATATGAGAGCATGAGCAGACACTCTTTGAGGATTCTTCACCTCCACAGACCCTTCCGAGTGACGACTGGAGCAATTCCGAGATAAAGCTTGAGAAAGAGACTTCTCCACCATCCATCCATGGCACCACCAGCAACCTTGATGCATTTCCAATGAAAAGCAAGAGATTGCTTACATCTAGCCTTCCACCTCTCCTCTTATATCTATATTGTATTACATTTTGGCTTAAGACATTATTACATTTTGTAATCAATGGATCTATTAGTTCCTTCAGCTTTATCTTCTTTATCTTCTTCTCCTTTATCATTGTTTACATTCATCGTTTAGTTATCAAAGGTAGTCGAATACTCAATCGTGCAGCCTAGAGATACGACGCATGTAGCAACCCATCGAGAGGTGTGCGTTGCATTAGTGTGGTGAGTTGGGATTACTCGGGCAACCTAACATAATGAATATTATTATGCATTAACAACTGCTGCATCTCGACCAATTCTCATAGTTAAACTTCCATTGCTCAATCTATTTAGTTAGGAGTAGGAGTAGCGCATAATCCTTTAACTTTTGTCTTTTTACTTTTATTCATTTCCTCAAACGCATTACTTCACAAACATTTTTGAGTTGCATGTCCTTGTGTTCGACCTCAGATCACCCCGAGGAACTTGTGTTCTCGTTATACTTGGTGAGAAAGTCAGAAAACTTGTGATAGGAACGCATAGTCATCACATACATGTTTAAACGCATATTGTATATTTTCTAGTCCAACGCATGACCATCAACGCATGGAGATCAATGCATAACATAAGATGTATATTTATTTTCCTCTCCTTTTCAATGTGACAAGTTTTTGACACTATTGTTGGGGACTTGGCAGCTAATTGTTTGTTAAGTTTTATGTTTTCCTAGGCTCCTTTTTGTCTTGGGCGTATTGTAGCTTGTGCGACCAAGTTGCAAACGATATTTGAGTGAAGGCGATGCGCTTAAAGTCAATTTGACCCCGAGATAGAAAGGCTATCTGTCGCATCAACTAGAAGCAGTCCTGTTGGAAGCTCCAATGGTCGGGACAACTAGTCTCTTGAACTAAGTAGTTGAGATTAATCTCCTGCGTGGAAGACTCCTTGCGGTAGCTTCACTTCAATTTCTCCAGGGACGTCTTCTACTCTATCTTTACTTTGCTTTCCTAGTTAATAGAGTTTAGTCACCTAAAGTCTCGTGTCCTGTTCTTTGTAAACAGTTTGTACGAACGTATGTATTATTAATATATGATATTTACTTCACATCTTGTATTTTTGCTTAGTTACTGGTTTTATTTGCTTTACCACAAACCAATAAACATAAAATCCCTGGATATCTATATGTGGCGACATACAAGTGGATCATGTCTTGAGTGATAACCAAAATGGTTTGTAGTATATGAATATAGGAGAAAAACCTTATCGTGGTAACGCTACGGATGCGACCCTCTTTGTGGAATGGTCACAAGTGTTGTGACTTGTCACAGATGATCTGATCCTGATCATTCGTGTTGAGGAGATGCGAGCGGGGGCGTCCTATACAAAGAGTTTGTATAAGATCTGACCACGAAGTGTTAACGTCTCGTTATATAACACCGTTCATGACAGAGAATTCACTTCATTAGGATAACCATAGGTAACATGACCTCAATCCTGAGTGAGTTGGGAACTCCTGTCATTGAGGGCGGTCCTTTGATTTGTATGGGTGCGAATGGCCAGGTCGCCAATTCAAACCTACCATTTCTGGGATTCGTTTGATTTGGGAGCTAGGAACTCAGCTACACAAGATGGAATTCACTCATTCCTCGAGGCAGAGGTAAGTAGATAGATAGCTCTCTTAATGGCTGATTCCGGAGCTTGAACAATGTGGCGCCACACACCTTCTCTTGGCCCGAGAGGTGTTCACACATAGTTGGACTATGTTGTATTATTCATTAAAGGAATTAGTGATACTTAAGGAGTGAGATGTAACTACAGGGGAAAAATGGTAATTTGGTCTAGCTATACTTACGAGCATCTGTGAAGGGTCATCTTACTCATGATTGGTTATATCCGATGGACATAAATATATCTGTGGTAAGAAGAGTTCAGTTGTTGGTGTTTAGTGGAATGCCTGACAGTTAACGGATGGTGGATCTCGTGACTAAAGAGTTTGGTCAGCTATTCACAGACCGTTGGAGCTTCGAGCCACAGATCCATTAGGTCCCCTGGGTAACTTGGATAAAGTCGATAACCAGTGTTTGGGTTAATTTGAAATGTTCAAATTGACAAGAGGAATTTCGATTATATATGATATAATTGGACTGGTTAATTATATATGATACAATTGGCTAAATGTATGAGATACATTATTTTGGGAGAAATTAGATATAAATATGATTTATATCAAGCAGAGAAGAAAATACTATAGTAGATATGTGATATCAAACTATAGGATAAAAATATAATATGATTATATTTATTAATATTTTAGTTGGTTAATTATATGATAATTAACCCAAAAATAATGTTTGGACGTGGGTTAATGGGAATGAGTCAGTTATTGTAACCGATGAAATAAAAATGAAATTGTTTCATTTTGAATCGAGAGTTCAATCATCGTCCAAAAAAAATCGCAGGCGCGCGTTGGTGAAAAGCTAATTGATCGCTTAAGCATTTCGAGAGCCTGTGTGATAGTAACTCTCCACCTAAACGATCGTCCACCTCGCGCCTAAACGATTGCACACTATTTCCTACACGATCGCATAGCTTCTCTAAATGATGATATAGTGTGCCTATTTTGCTAAACGATCGTATACCATTTCCTAAACGATCATTCAGTAAAACCTACACGATCGTGTAGCTTCTCTTAAACGATAAGCATTCTGCTATGCGATAACATCTTTTTCCCTCGCACTTGCTTATCTCTTACACGATCCATGTTTCCTCCTTCCTCTACCATATTCATCAAAGACCACACTTTGGGTTCTCACTTCGAGAATATCCAGGGCTCTTTTTTGGTGGTGTCGTCTCCACGACGTTCGTGTTCGTGCGTTTGTTCGGGTTGCTGTAGTCGACGCTGCTGCTAGGCGTTGGTTGATTGGGTGGAGGTTTCCGCTGCAGTGAGTTTCGAAGTTTCAAAGACTATCTTCAACTAGTATGGAACTCTCTCCCTTGTTATATCTTGTTCATAGCATCCCGTTAATTAAAATTTGTTTGCATAACTGTATGTTTTGAATGTATAATATGTATTTCGGTCACGGTGAGATCAGAGCGATCCGAACGCACTCATGGAACTCTTCGGTATGAGATTCTTCAATTGGTATCCGAGCCAAATTCTGATACTCCGATTTCATATGTTGTAACGAAATGAAATTTACATTCTTGGTGGGTGCATTTCTACACTGATTTAATGGTTAAATTTGCTGTGGATGTACGGATTAATGGATGTTTTCGAGATGATTAGCCTTGGTTTGATTTAAATTCTTTTACGTTTGCGATTATTTGTAAAGGCCCCTACATTTTTGGGCATTAATAATAGTATCGAGTCTGTATTCAAAGTTTGTTTGAATTTGAGTCGTTCGGTGATGAAGATCTGGGCAAGCGTTGCGGTTCTTCGAGGAAGGAGGCGATCTAGGGTTGATCGCATCGTGCAGAAGATGTGGTATGCGATCGCTGATGATCGCATCGTAAAGTCGATGGAGTACACGATCGCTCTTGAACGCATTGGTTAAACAATGGGGTATGTGATCAAGAGTTGATCGTATCGTTTTGACGATCGAGTACACAATCACTGAGTATCGGGTCATGTATATGATGAGATGCTCATGTATCGTTTAAAACGCTTGTGCACTGGACGATCGTTTAGTTCAACAAGCTTCATCGCTTAGTAACTGACTAAACGATCGCTTAGTAACCTAAGGTAAATCGTTTACCTGTCATTGCGCTATGCAATCGCATAGACGATCAGGCTTTGCAGCCTCATCGTCGTCTACGCGGTCGTTTAATTATACTCTGATTGTCTAGTGCGTGCTGAACGATCGTCTACCTGCGACGTTCGCTACATGATGAAGACCTCCTAGCGGTTCAAGACCCGGTTCGCCTGTGAACCTGTTTGCTCGATGAAAAATGTAATAGATAGGGTTTTTTCATTTCAGTTTTTGTAAAGACTCATCCCGGTCCATTAATCCTTTATTTTTTACATGCAATGTATGTTTTTTTATATGTCATATGGTATGCACATATAGTAAATCCCACCTTAGGTTATGCAATGGTCATGCATCATCTCTTTATTGTAATTGTTATAATTTAGAGAAGCATGATTTAATTATGTAAGAGCATGCTCATGCATCATATAATATAAGATTTATATTTATGCATGCATAAAAAGCATTGACATGCATCATCTTTATATTATAATTGTTATAGTATAAGGGTGAATGTTAGCATATTTGCTTGGTTGTTACGCGTTATATAAAAGTTATATATAGTAAAGACCGGACATTGCATGAAGCATGACACATAGGTTATTTTATAAATGTTATAAATGCCTCGTTATGCGAAATGGTTTTAGTTGTTTCTTTTTAAAAGTTAAAGAGAAATTAGAACTAAAAGAAATAAGAAAGACATGCATGCTCACTTAAGTTTAATTCATGGTTTTAAAGTGTTTAAAACTTGGATCACATAGACCTAAGATCACGGTTCTAATACGATTAGCAACCCTAAGGCTTTAATCTTTTAATCCGTTTAATAGGATTAAATTAGCTAATAAAAGGTTAAAGTGTAGCAAATCTATCTATAAGGGATCTTTTGTCTAAGGCGAGCTCTGTCTAGGCTGGGGTATTTAAGTTGACAGAAACGTAACACCCATTAAAGTGTTTAAATGTTAAGGACAGTCCATTAAAGTGTTTAAATGTGACTAGGTGAACTTGTTCATATTACATAGACAAACATTGTTTATGAGCAGAGTTTAAAAAGACGACTTAGACTAAAATCAGTAGTCCAATTGTCTAGGTTAATGAATCCCTAGGTAGAACATTCAGTGGGAGTTACATGGGGCATAAGATGCTTCGCTTACACCTTTAACATTTCTCCTAAACAGTCCACACTATGAGATCTACCCTCGGCCTCGTGGCACCTTTGGCGTGTCCCCCTAATGGATAGTGTTTGGGTAGGTCATATCAAGGTGGATGGAGAGAGCATTTATAGTAAGTGGGAGCGGGAAGTACGACAACATATCCCTCAGTCTCCCTCATTAGGTTGAATAAAGTTAGTGCCCATCACCTCGAGGCACCCTGGGAGTGTCCCCTGATAACGGGCATAAATGCACGTTATCATAGTGCTAAGTTCTTAAACAATGCTGGCTTACGTTGATAAAATATGTTAAATTGCATCCAAAAAGCATCAAATTCATAATATTGCGGTCGCATGCATTCATCGCATAGAAACAGTTGATTTTTGGGTTTTTATGTAGAATATGCATTGGCGCAAGGTGGAAATTGCGATCATAGGAAATCATGGTCGAGCGCAGCATTACCGCAAGACTTAGCGGTGATTGTGTTCGCAAACATTTGCTCAGGAAGGATTGTCGAAAGTTGGTTAGCGCAACTTAGTGGGGCACATGTGGGTGAAAGGCATAATTAATCGCGATGGGATAGAAAGCTGATGACGGTCAAATCTGAATTAAACTGACAGCCGCTAACGATAACAAGTACATTCATCTTTTCGATGACAAATATTCGGCGCATCAGTCAGGGAATTAAAGCCATTTCATCTGAGAAATCATAAAAGAGAAGCCACCTTCACCCGAAGCTCTATAAATACCAAAGGCATCTTTTAGAAAACGGGTTCACCAGTTCACCAGTTCAAAAATTCATTAGTTAGCTTAGCGCACTTTTGTCCATAGTTTTTCCTTTTTATTTTAAGGTAGAGCACAAGAAGAGTAAAGACGCCGGAGACCACTCAGGGCAACTCGAGAGTGAACCTTGAGGCGAAGAAGCAGAGAGCGGGCCGACTCTCACAAGAGCAAGATTATCTTTTGAACACGAGTAGAAAAACAGTGTAAAAGCCTGGGCAGCAAGAGATTGCTACCAGGCTCTTTATTCTATTCTTGCATTGTTATCTTATACTTCATCTTTATATTTATACAATAGAAGTTCTTATTCTACATCTGTTCACTCTCTTAGCATGCATGAGTAGCTAAACTAGTCGAATGGGTTGAGAAGAACTAAGTTAACATGACCTAGGAAGTTCATTGCTTGCGATCGTCTTGTTTTATGTTGTGCCCAACACCCCTTTAGAGCTACTCGAGAGACAGTCTAAAGAAATAACCTAATGACTCGAGAGAGCTAGGTTAGAATCTAGACTCGAGAGAGCAAGATTAGAACTACATAAACAAGAAATAGGGACTTAGAGGTAAGCTCTGTTTGTCAACCTTCATCGCATGCATCCTAGAGATGGGAATGATATTATGTGGTCGCCTTATTTGTGTGTGTGTCATTTTGTCATCGCATAAATAAGAATAGAGGCTTATGTGTAGATCCTATAGACTTATCGCATATATCACATGCGTTCTAGCCTTAGAAGCCGTGGCATTCGCATCGAGAGGTGGCTTACTGTTGTGTGCATGTTGCATGATCGCATAGCATGAACGCATCCTAGGAAGTGTGAGCCGAAACTTTTCTCAACCCGTTCACCGCATACTCATCGCATTTCCCATTTATTAATCTTTTTTCAAACTCCACTGCATTTGTTTATTTTTCATTACCGCAAACAACAACCTCAACAACTATTGTTTTATTTGGTTACCGCAAAGTTTTCCTAAAAATTACCACCGCAACCTATTTTCCAAAGTCCCTGAGTTCGACCATGGACTTACCAGGAAACTCAGTGGAGTTTACACTTGGATTTCACTGAGAAAACTTGAGTGCTCAACACATTTTCACCATCGCATTTCATCCATATTTCCACATAAAAAAAATGCATGAACATGTTGCTAAAGGAAAGTGTTTCCACTGCAACCAAGATGGACACTAGAAGAGGAACTTTCCTCAGTATCTGAAAGAGAAGAAAGCAGCCAGGCTAAGTCCAAGGCTGATAAAAATAAATGTGATTTACTTGTTCTTGAAACTTGTTTAATAGAGAATGATGATTCTGCCTGGATAATTGATTCGGGTGCCACTAATCATGTTTGTTCTTCTTTTTAGAGGATTAGATCTTGGCAACAGTTGGAGGCTGGTGAGATGACGATGCGAGTAGCCACCGGACATGTCGTCTCTGCTGTGGCAGTGGGAGAACTCCAGTTAGCTTTACATAATAGGTTTCTTGTTTTACATGATGTATATATAACTTTCCTGAACTAAAGAGGAACCTAATTTCTGTAAAGTATTTATTGCAATGTAAATATACTATCTCATTTAATGTGGCCAAAGCGTTTATTCATAAAGATGGTGTTTTTATTTGCACAGAAAATCTGGAATCGAATTTATATGTGCTAAGGCCGTTAGCCATTAATTCCCTCCATAATACTGAATTGTTCAGAACTGTCGTAAATCAATCAAAATGTCGACAAATTTCTCCAAAAGAAAATGCCTACCTTTGGAATCTACGTTTAGGCACATCAATCTCAATAGGATTGAGAGATTTGTGAAGAATGGACTTCTAAGTGAGTTAGAAGAAAATTCTTTGCCAGTGTGTGAATCTTACCTTGAGGGTAAGATGACTAAACGACCTTTTACTGGAAAAGGTCATAGAGACAAGGAGCCCCTTGAGTTAGTACATCCTGACCTTTGTGGTCTTATGAATGTGCGAGCTCGAGATGGCTATGAGTATTTTATCAGTTTCACTAATGATTACTCAAGGTATGGGTATGTTTATCTTATGCAATGGAAGTCTGAATCTTTTGAAAAATTCAAAGAGTTCAAGGCTGAAGTTGAAAACGCATTAGATAGATGGATTAAAACACTTCAATTGGATCGAGGTGGAGAGTTTTTGGACTCGGTATTCCAGGGCTATTTGATAGAACTGGAATCGTTTCCCAACTCTCAGCGTCGGGTACACCTCAGTAGAATGGTGTAGCAGAGAGGAGAAATAGGACCTTGTTAAACATGGTTCGCTCGATGATGAGTTACGCTTCCTTACCGAACTCATTTTGGGGTTTTGCAATGGAGACTGCGGTATACATACTCAACTGTGTTCCCTCTAAGAGTGTTGGAAGAACACTTATGGAGTTGTGGAATGGGTGTAAAGCTAGTTTACGTCACTTCCACATTTGGGGTTACCCTACACATGTGCTTGAGGCTAATCCCCAGAAGTTGGAACCACGGTCGAGGTTATGCCTTTTTGTAGGCTAGCCCAAAGGTACACGAGGGGGTTATTTTATGATCCGATGGAAAATAAGGTGTTTGTTTCAAAAAAACGCTACTTTCTTGAAGGAGGATCATATAAGGGAGCACAGCCCACGAAGCAGAGTCATGTTGCATGAGCTTTCCAATGAAACTACTGAAACTTCAACAAGAGTTGTTGAAGAGCATGCTACATCAGCAAGAGTTGTTGATGAAAGTTCATCCAGTAAGTCAGGTCCACCTCAGAAGTTGAGGGAACCTCGATGTAGTGGGAGGGTTGCGAACCCACCCGTTCACCATTTAGGTTTCACAGAAATCCTTGTTGTGGTAGTAGATGGCGACGTTGAGGATCCGTTGTCTTATAAAAGGCAATGTAGGATGTTGACCGGGATGAATGGGTCAAGGTCATGGATCTCGAGATGGAGTTCATATACTTCAACTCGATATGGGATCTTGTAGATCAGCCTGATAGGGTAAGACCTATAGGTTGTAAATGGATCTACAAGCGCAAACGGGATGCTGATGGGAAGGTACAGACCTTTAAGGCTCGACTTGTGATAAAGGGTTATACCCAGGAAGAGGGAGTCGACTATGAGGAGACTTTCTCGCCTGTTTCCATGTTCAAGTCGATCCGCATCCTCCTGTCCATTGCATCTTATTATAATTATGAGATCTGGCAAATGGACGTCAAAACGGCCTTTCTGAATGTCAATCTTGAGGAGACCATTATATGGTGCATCCGCGAGATTCATAGCCCAAGGTCAAGAGCAAAAGGTTTGCAAACTAAATTAGTCCATTTATGGACTGGAACAGGCGTCTCGATCTTGGAACATACGGTTTGATACTGCGATCAAGTCGTATGGCTTTGACCAAAACGTTCATGAACCTTGTGTCTACAAGAAGATCATTAACACTTTGGTAGTCTTTTTAATGTTGTATGTAGACGATATCCTACTCATTCAGAATGATGTAGGTCTATTGATTGCAATTAAGAACTGGCTAGCGAACCAATTCCAAATAAAAGATTTGGGAGAGGCTCAATTTTTTCTAGGTATACAAATCTTTCGAGATCGTAAGAACAAAGTGCTAGCACTGTCTCAGACATCATACATCGACAAGATGTTGCTCAAGTACTCGATGTAGGACTATAGGAGGGGCCTACTTCAATTCAGGCATGGAGTCACTTTGTCTAAGGACATGTGTCCTAAGACGCCTCAAGAGGTTGAGAAGATGAGATGGATCAGTCTAACCCATGCCATTTTAATGTTACTGACCCGTTTACAAAGGCTCGCACAGCTACAGTGTTTAAGGGTCACCTACGGAGCATGGGTCTACAAGATCGCCCTTGGTTGGACTAGGGTAAGTGGGAGATTTTTTTTTTTTTTTTTGTACTGGGCTTTTATGCCCTAGTTTATTGTTTTGTTCTAGGTTTATGTACACCCCACTTCGCTTTAGGACAAGTGGAAGATTGTTGGGGTTAATGCCTTAAAGTCTCGTGTCTTGTAGTTTGTAAACAATTTGTACGAATGCTTGTGTTGTTAATATATGATATTTACTTCACATCTTGTATTTTTGCTCAGTTACTTGTTTTATTTGCTTTACCACAAACCAATAAACATAAAATCCCTGGTTATCTGTATGTGACTCAAACATGTATGTGGTGATATACAATGGATCATGTCTTGAGTGATAACCAAAATGGTCTGTAGTAGATGGATATAGGAGGGAAACCTTATCCTGGTAACGCTATGGATACGGCCCGCTTTGTGGAATGGTCACAAGTGTTATGACTTATCACAGATGATCTGATCCTGATCATTCTTGTTGGGGACATGCGAGTAGGGGTGTCTTATACAAAGAGTTTGTATAAGACCTAACCACAAAGTGTTAATGTCTCGTTATATAACACCGTTCATGACAGAGACTTTACTTCACTAGGATGACCATAGGTAACATGACCTCAATTCTGAGTGAGTTGGGAACTCTTGCCATTGAGGGTGGTCCTTTGATTTGTCTGGGTGCAAGTGGCCAGGTCGCTGATTCAAACCTACCCTTTTGAGAATTCGTCTTATTTAGGAGCTGGGAACTCAGCTATATAAGATGGAATTCACTCCTTCCCCGAGGCAGGGGTAAGTAGATAGATAGCTCCCTTAAGGGCTGATTCCAGGGCTTGAACGATGTGGCGCCACACACTTTCTCTTAGCCCGAGAGGTGTTCACACATAGTCGTACTATGTTGTATTGTTCATTAGAGGAATCATTGGTACTTAAGAAGTGAGATGTAACTACAGAGGCAAAATGGTAATTTAGCCCATCTATACTTATGAGCATCTGTGAAGGGTCATCGTACTCATGATTGGTTATACCTGATGAACACAAAAATATATATGTGGTAAGAAGAGTTCAGCTATTGCTTTTTAGTGGAATGCCTGACAATTAACGGATGGTGGATCTCGTGGCTAAAGAGTTTAGTCACCTAATCACGGACCGTTGGAGCTTCGAGCCACAGGTCTATTAAGTCCCCTGGGTAGCTTGGATAAAGTCGATAACTAGTGTTTGGGTTAATTTGAAATGTTCAAATTGACAAGAGGAAGTTCGATTATATATGATATAATTGGCTTAATGTATGAGATACATTATTTTGGAGGAAATTAGATATAAATATGATTTATATCAAGTAGAGGAGAAAAATACTATAGTAGATATGTGATATCAAACTATAGGATAAAAATATAATATGATTATATTTATTAATATTTTAGTTGGTTAATTATATGATAATTAACCCAAAAATCATGTTTGGACGTGGGTTAGTGGGAATGAGTCGGCTATTGTACCCGATGAAATAAAAATTGTTTCATTTTGAATCGAGAGTTCAATCATCATCCAAAAGAAATCGTAGGTGTGCGTTGCTGAAAAGCTAATCGATCGCTTAAGCATTTTGAGAGCCTATGTGATAGTAACTCTCCGCCTAAACGATCGTCCACCTCGCGGCTAAATGATCGCACACTATTTCCTACACGATTGCATAGCTTCTCTAAATGATCGTATAGTGTGCAAATTTTGCTAAACGGTCGTATACCATTTCCTCAATGATCATTCAGTAAAACCTACACGATCGTGTAGCTTCTCCTAAACGATAAGCATTTTGCTATGCGATAGCGTCTTTTTCCCTCCCACTTGCTTATCGCCTACACGATTCGTGTTTTCTCCTTCATTTACTAAATTCACCAAAGACCACGCTTTGGGTTCTCACTCCGACAATATCCGAGGCTCTTTTCTGGTGGTGTCGTCCCCTCGGTGTTCGTGTTCATGCGGTTGTTCGTGCTGCTGTAGTCGACGCTGCTGCTGGCCGTTGGTTGATTGGGTGGAGGTTTTCGCTGTGGTAAGTTCCGAAGTTTCGAAGACTGTCTTCAATTGGTATGGAACTCTCTCCCTTGTTATATCTTATTCATAGCATGCCGTTAAATAAGATTTGTTTGCATAATTGTATGTTTTGAATGTATAATATGTATTTCGGTCACGGTGAGATCGAAGCGATCCGAACGCGCTCATGGAACTATTCGGTAATAGATCCTTCAAACTTTTGTTTATTTATTTGATTATTTTTATTTTGGATTTGCGGCTGCTTTCTTGGATGTGGTGTGCGTTCGCTCCTTGTGGGTGCGATAATAATTTCTCTCGGTGCATGGTTTCAACGAAAGAGTCCTCTCTATCATTCAACGCATGGCTATTTCCTCTGCATGAATTCTAAAGTATTGACGCAATTGTTATTTTGCTCGTAGGTTCTTCTCTTGTTATCTTTTATGCATTATCCTTCTAAAATTCTCTTTTGTCTGCTTGTCTGCCTTTGCGTTGAAAGATTTGCACCCATGATGATACTTATGATTCACTCCATCCACTAACTAAATGTCACAAGACTCACCTCACTTTAATTGCTTCTTCAAGGTTTGACAGTCTAGGTTTTATTATGTTTAAACCTCTACTCAAACATCTTTTACTCCATTCCTGAACGAGTTTGTTTTCAGCTTTTTGGCAAGGACACTGCCACTTTCTAAGTTTAGGGGTGGCAGTGGTCGAGGAAAATGCGTCCATCACATTGCGATGCTTTAAAAACAATCATAATAAAAACTCCACTGTCAGCACAAACGAGGAAACCCAAGCTAATAAGAGTTAAATTTGTGAAAGGTACTAACCCGTAGTTGGATACTTCGCATGACACCCATGCAGGTAAGCCAAAATGAAAGTAAGTGGCCAAGATCAACGCATAAGAACAACTCCTCTGTCTGGCACAACCCAAATTAAGACAAGAGTTGAGTTGAACATGGCATGCAAACGAAGTTGGACGCCCGCATGACACCCGTGGGGGCAAGCCAAAATGAAGAGCGTAACCAGGTTCAACGCCCCAATTCAATAATATATCGTAGAGTTTGAATCATATTAAACAAATGCATTGTAAAAAGCTAAAAGAAAAGTTGCTTGAAATGAGTAAAAAGTTTTTTAGCAGAGGCTTGCCAGAATTAAACTTAGAAAAGATCTCTTAGAAGAAGTAGCTAATTTTGAGGGGAGTGCTACTGCTAAGGTTAGAGGTGCAAGTGATTTATATTTGGAAAAGTTGGTCAACGTAAAGGGAAAGCCAGAGGATAAATTTTGAATTTCCTAAGTATAAGACATGCTTGAGGACAAGCATGATTCTAAGTTTGAGGTTGTGATAGTTTGTAGAAATACAAGCTATTGTACCCTTTTACTTAGAATTATGAGGGCTAACAAGCAGAATATGCATTGATAATACTAAGAATTCATGTGAAAAGTGAGCTTGTGTCGATCAGCACTGAAAATCTCTACTAACCCTATATTATGCGTTATTCTGCATCAAAATGTCTATTTTTTTAGCTATTGTATGAATCGATCGCATGCGTTGATCCCAAACTATCGTAAAGTTGATCGCATGCATTGATCTTCATGAAGACTAGTTCGTTGCATGAACTGTTGCAACTACAGAGTGATAATCGTGATAGAAAGTCGATCGCAAAATGAGTGGAATGCGTTGATACTTCAGGAGAAAGAAGCATGACGCATACCTCGGGAGTATCAAAGAGATAAGATGATGTTGACATTTCACCTACCACGTCAGAAAAGGCAGTGATTCAGAGCGGGACCACCAATGTTGTCGGCATTTGAGCTCTATAAATAGAGCCTTAGAGCCAAAATTCAAGGTATCCGAGCTTTTGCCTTGAGGCGGATCCTTGTGATCACAGATGAGAGCATGAGCAGACACTCTTTAAGGATTCTCCACCTCCACAGATCAATCCGAGCGACAACCGGAGCTATGTCGAAGATAGAGCTTGAGAGAGAGACTTCTCCACCATCCATCCATGGCACCACTAGCAGCCTTGACGCATTTTCGATGAAAAGCAAGAGATTGTTTGCATCTAGCCTTCCATCTCTCCTCTTATATCTATATTGTATTACATTTTGGCTTAAGACATTAATACATTTTGTAATCAATGCATCTATTAGTTTCTTCAGCTTCATCTTTTTCATCTTCTTCTCCTTTATCATTGTTTACATTCATCGTTTAGTTATCAAAGGTAGTCGCATACTCAATCGTGCAGCCTAGAGATAGGACGCATGTAGCAATCCATCAAGAGGTGTGCGTTGCGGGAGTATAGTGAGTTAATCTTCTTCGCTTGGTGTGAGGCGGTAGCAACGCTCGTCTATGAGCCGTCGCAATGCTTGTCTATGAGCTGATTAGCCGCAACTAACTGCCTGAGAGGGTGAGTAGTGGAACACACTAAAGCAAAGTATGTATTGTTCCTAGAGATAGGCACGATCTTATACTCGACGCAACCATGCATTATAGAGATATAGGCATGCAGCTGGCCACCGAGAGGTGTGCGATGTGTTAATGTGGTGAGCTGGTACTACTCGGGCGACCTAACATAATGAATATTATTATGCGTTAACAACTGCTGCATCTCGACCAATTCTCATAGTTAAACTTCCATTACTCAATCTGTTTAGTTAGGAGGAGTAGCGCATAATCCTTTAACTTTTGTCTTTTTACTTTTATTCATCGCCTCAAACGCATTACTTCATAAACATTATTGAGTTGCATGTCCCTGTGTCGACCTCGGATCACCCCGAGAAACTTACGTTCTCATTATACATGGCGAGAAAGCGAGAAAACTTGTGACATGAATGCATGGTCATCACGTACATGTTTAAACGCATATTGTATATTTTCTAGTCCAACACATAATATAAGATGCATATTTATTTTCCTCTCCTTTTCAACGACACAGGTGCGAGTGACTAGGTTGCCAATTCAAACCTACCACTTTGGGGATTCGTCTGATTTGGGAGCTGGGAACTTAGCTACACAAGATGAAATTCACTCCTTCCCCGAAGTAGGGGTAAGTAGATAGATTACTCCCTTAAGAGTTGATCCCGGGGCTTGAACGATGTAGTGGCACATACCTTCTCATGGCCCGAAAGGTGTTCACACATAATAGAACTATGTTGTATTGTTCATTAGAGGGATCAGTGGTACTTAAGGAGTAAGATGTGACTATAGGGGCAAAATGTTAAACTGGCTTAGCTGTAATTACGAGCATCTATGAAGGGTTATCGTACTAATGATTGGTTATATTTGATGGGCACAAAAATATATTTGTGGTAAGAAGAGTTCAGTTATCGGTCTTTAGTGGAATGCCTGGCAGTTAATGGATGGTGGATCTCGTGGCTAAAGAGTTTGGTCAGCTATTCATGTACCATTGGAGCTTCGAGTAATAGGTCCATAAGGTCCTCTTTGGAGCTTGGATACAAGTTGAAAATCAGTTTTTGGGTTAGTTTGAAATGTTCAAATTGAAAAAAGGGAGTTTGATTATATATGATATGATTGAACTAGTTAATTATATATAATATAATTGGCTTTATGTATAAGATACATTAATTCTGAGGAAATTGGATATAAATATGATTTATCAAGTAGAGGCGAAAACACTATGGTTGATATATGATATCAAACTATAGGTTATGAATATAATGTGATTATATTTATTTTTTTTTATTAATTGAACAGTTATGGGATAATTGCACGGCATTTTCTCCGTAACCATATATTAGTGGGAAGTTCAATTCGGTTTTCATAACTAAAGAATAAAATGAAAATTGTTTTCATTTTGCAAAGGACACGGTAAATTGCTCACGAGGTGTTTGCATTCAATCACTTAGTGAATTCGGAGCCTATACGAAAGTGCATCATTTACTAAATGATCACTCACCCGCGCGCGCTACTTACTAAACGATCGCTCACATTTTACTAAACGATCACTTAGCGCTCGAGCTTTACTAAACGATCGTATAGATAATCGCCTAGCTTTTTCTACATGATTGTGTACCTTGCCTAAACGATCAAGCATCTTGACTATACGATAGTCATTGCCTTCTCCTACTTGCTTGATTGTTGTATACGATCTCTTTTCCTCCTCACCCTTATCAAATTCGAATAGAGCCCACTCTTTGGATTCTCACTCCGAGAATACTAAGGGCTCATAGTGGTGGTGTCATCCTCATTTCCTGTTGTTCATGTGAAGCTGTTCGTGGTAGACGACCGGGGTGTTGCTGAACAATTGCCTGGCATTCTAGCGAGAGCGCAAGGAGTCAGTTCGTGGAGAGAGCGAGATTTGTTCTGAAGAAAGTTTTCAATTGGTAAGTCCTCGTTCTCTTGTTTATTTATCTAGAAGCATGACGATAATTTAGTAGTGTTAATGCATTTTTGTTGGTAATTGTGCACTGCCTATCGTTTAGATCACGAGAGCATACACGACAGCTCAAAGTGTTTTCCTAAACGATCGTGTACACGCGCATCTGCCAAAACGATTGTGTTGTTTTTACTAAGCGATCGCACGCCTGAGCGAGATTCACTAAACGATTGTCTAAACGATCAAACCCGTTTTACTAAACGAGCGTGCACCTTTTCTAAACGATCAAGCACATGTCTATACGATAGACACAAACCTCTTCCACTTGCTTGGTCATTGAGTGCGATCGTTCTTTCCTCCTTCCCTCTACCAAATCCAACAGAGCCCACACCTCCTGGATTCTCACTCCGAAAATAACAAGGTCACTGAGTGGTGGTGTCCAAGTTGCTGCTTGTTCATGGAGAAGTCTGTTTATTTGCTGAGCGACAACGAGAGATTTATGTATACGATTGGCTTGACATTGCAGAGACAGCGAGAGGTGCTAATCTAAGTGAGAGCGAGAGATAAACAGAGGAAGAGTTCTTCAAAGGTGAGTCTTTCGTTTCTTCATATTTAATTTATTGAAAGCATGTCGTAATTTGGTCTGAAATGCATAACTTGTATGTATGTTAGTGAGTGCTTGTATTTCTGTCACAATGAATTTGAAACGATTTTGCTTCCGCTCAGAGGTTCTCTTTGATAAGAGTTCCTTCACTAGAAATTTAGTGTCATAAGTTAAGATCCACTTTCTTGTATGCAGATGAAAGGTGCACCATCTACTTATACACAAGATGACATTGATTGTGTGCAATCTGAATGGACTGATTTTGTAAGATCGCACATATTTTTTGCATGACATGTGGTACTTGGTGTTTTTTGTTGCTTTTGGACTGCATTTTGTTGTAAATGATTTTTTGGAGAAGAAATACATGTACATTCACACAGTAGGGAGAATTAAAGCCAGCAAAGTGGTGAGTTTAGTGCTTAAATGATATATATAAGAACACTTTGATTGCCATATATGTAGACTAATTTGAGTATTGACTTTTTATTAGAAAGAATTTGTGATGATTATCCAAAGAAATGTATAGGTTGACAAGATCTCTTTTATCATTTTTCGACAACATATTGGTGCTCAATAGGTACGTGACTGTTTTTACATTTTCCATTTGTATACCTCCCTTCCCTTCACCCCCCCCCCCCCCCCAAAAAAAAAAAAAGAATAATAATAATAATAATAATAATAAGAAGAAGAAGAAGAAGAAGAAGAAGAAGGAAAAGAAGGATGTGATTTCTTGCTGAGTATTACGTGTTTACTATCGTTTTGGAGAATTTTTTTTAATATTGTTATGGTTTTTTACATGAATTGCGAGTATAGGTTATTTAATCAATGTTGTATAAGTAAAACATTTACCCAATTTGATTATGGGTGTTCATACTTGTGGCTATAGGTTATGAACTCCATGTTTTGAGCAAAATCAATGTGTTGGAAAAATTGTTAACATTGGAAAGGTAAAACCTTTTTATATTGTTATTATTATCAATATTGTTGGGTAGAGTTGAACTCTAAAATGATTTATTTTCTTAACAGGTTTTGTAAGAAATTGTCGGAGGAAAAAAGAATAACCATGGCGCATTGATATATAATGTTAGTAGCTAAACTTTGATTCAAATGTAATTTGATGTGGCTTGTTGTAAAACCTTTATCAATGGTTATTAGTTGATCTTTTATGTAAAAATATTATCAACTTTATGCTTATTTTCTATAAATATGAAAGTATTTTATATTTGTGTTCGTGGGGTTGAAAAACATTAATTCATTATAGAAATCTTATATGTAATGGCAGGGTTCACAAAAATAACAACTATTAAACTACATACATTAGCCAATTTTGAGCCAATTGATGATAAAGTTAATGTGTCATATTAAACTTGACAATGACAGTTTATCATTATCAGTAATCGTTCATTAGTGACAATTATTTGTGTCATTAAAGCTCAATTATTACAATTTTTCGAAAACTGTCATTGAACATCATATCTTTAAAAGGGATACCATGACAGAAAATAATTGTCATGAATTCTAAATATGACAATTTTTAAATGTCATGGTATCACAGTTTTCTTGTAGTGAAAGTTTAAATTCACTTATGAAAGTTCAAGGTTTAGTTTATAAACTTATAAAAGTTCAGGGTTTAAATTGATACAATTATAGTTTAGGGTTTAAATTGAGACAATTATTAATTTAGCATTTTTTTTTAGTGTAGGTTATTTACACTACATATATTGATTGGTTTTGTCATCTGGTATATTTTGAAGAAAATAAGTATAATTCATAAGCAAGTTTTGATATGAAAACATATTCCAAAAAGAAAAGGAAAGGAGAATTGCAATGGATGGGAAAAAAAGCGAACTCTTATTCATGAGGGATTGTCCTAGACAACTCAGTCTTAATCCTATGTCTATTGTGATAATATAACCACTAGATGTAACTCTGTTGACTACTTTGGTTTCTATTTCAAATTGATGACCTAGGCAACTTAGTCTTAATCCTGAGTCTATTATGAACGACTATTCATGAGGGATTGACCTTTTATTTGTATGGGTGAGAGTGGTCAGTTCGCCGACTCAATATGCCTACCATGTTGGGGACAAGACCGAATGGGGAGTTGAAAGCATAATAATACAAGATAGATTTTACTCCTTCATGACAATAGCATAAGTAAATGAGTGTTCTCTCAAGTAGTATCTCCAGGACTTGAACAAATAGTCTTACCCTCTCACTGGCCCGATAGAGGATTCTGTTTAATGCTTGACCATAAACAAGTTGTTCATTAGAGAAGTATTGGTACTTAAGGATAAAGAAATTGATGGAATGTACAAGCATGAAACGGATGCATTAGAATCAATAATCACTCTAATTACACTTATTTTGAGTTCTAAAAGCATGCAAAGTAACAATTTCAAAAGAAGAAGGTTTCAGAACTTATACCTATGATGAAACCTCCAAATCCAAGCTGCTCTCCATGAATTTGACCTTCAAATCGTCAGTAGACCACCAAAAGTGTCTTCTCTACTATTCTCAGGCTTGGATTTAAGTGGTGGAACTCATAATTCAAGTCAATTGAGTGAGGAGTGGGAGAGGGTTTTTTTAGATAGAGGGAGAGCTATAGAATTTCTCAAATTCCAGCAAGCATCCCCTTCCATTTGAAAATTTTGATCCTTTTATGTAACATCAACATGCAAGCACTAAAGATCAATGCAAATTAACACTTCAAAATTGCATAATGGAAGTGGGATAGGTGTTATTAAAAAATAAAAAATAATAAAAAAAAGCCACCAAGCTACTTAAGATTTTGTGGATTTTTCCACTAAATCAAAAACCAATTTCAAATTTAAAAATTAATTTCATTTTCAATTAAATTAAATTTAAATTAATTTTCTAAAATTAATTTTTCTTAATTTGAAATATATTTAATTTAAAAAATTAATTTAAAAAATTAATTAATTAATTAATTAATAATTTAATATAAATTATTAAATTAATCCAACATCTAATTTTAAACATGAATCATATTCATGCAATCAATATTTAAATCACCATTTATATATTATAAACCCTTCAATTTCGTTTAATTTCGACAAAATTAAACGTTAATTATATCGAATATAATTATCCAAACCCTAATTTCAATTTGAACACTTCAAATTGAAACCCTAATTGAAAATTTGAACACTTCAAATTGAAAACCCTAAATTCAATTTGAACATTTCAAATTTAAAATCTTAATTTTGATTTTTAACGTTTCAAAATCACTCAATTCACTAATCCAAAGTGTTAATGTTTTATAAGCTAATAGAGGGATATTATGGAACTACAGATCATGAGCTCAAACGATATGAGATTAATTGACTAAACTCTTTAGACCAAATTGATCAATATTTGTTAACTACCGAGACAAACCACTATAACTCGATAGTCGCACTCCCCTCATTGTAGATATATTTTTGTCCACTTACTTTAACCATAATAAGTGAGTCGACCCTTCACAGGTTGTTTATAATAATGACTAGGTAAAATGTTGTTTTACCCTCGAAATTACTTCTTGTTCCTTAAGTTCCACTAATCCTCTGATGAACAATTGGTTTGTGATCTAGTAACTAAACACACCAAATCTCCCTTGGTCCAATGAGAGGGTGGGGCCCCTTGTTCGAGACCTAGATTCAGTACTTAAAAGAACAACCTTTCTCCTATCCCTTAATTGAGTAGGTATGAATTCCGTCTTACATGCTATATCTCTAGCTATTTACCTAGTCTTACCCCTGAAATGGGAGACTTATTGAGACGACGCTGTTGAGCCAACCCTCACCTATGAAAATCTAAGGATAATCCCGAATAAACAGGAGTTTGTAGTTAGCTCAGGATTAAGGCGAGTTACCTAGGTCATCTATTCGAAATAGTCAATATTAAATAGTAAGCAACATTATAAAGTAACAGTGACTTATTTCTTGATCCGATCTTATGCAAACTCATTGTATAGGTCGCCTCCACTTCTCATATCTCTACATGAACGATTCAAGATCGCATCGTTTGTACTATCTACAAAGCGGCCGCTTCCGATAGTTTTACTAAAATAAGGTACCCAACCTCATTCATATGCTATAGACTGTTTTGGCTATTTACTCGAACTTGATCCATTTTTATGTCTCCACATTGAAGGAAATCGGATCTGAGATTTCCATGAGCAGCGGAACAAGACTATTCCAAATTACAATCATGAATGAACAAATATTTATAGTCGTCTTCAATACAAACGGTTATACAATTAAGATGCAGAAATTACAGCATGAATCAATAAATGAACAAGGGAGATAAACTCTACGAACAATAGCAGAAGTATCTCCATACTTCTAAGCGCACGGCCGCTCGAACAACAGCAACCTCAAGCGCTCGATCTACACAACCGTAACACCGCATGAACACTTCGCACTCGTCCTCAACGATATCCTCGGTCACGAACTCCTCTGCAACACGAACGAACACTGTGCTCATCCTCAGCGACACGAACGACCTCTACAGCACCACGAACGGCCTCTAGAAAACCTCGACGGTGTCGAGTTGAGTCTAACACCACCAACAAGGCGACCTTGGTATTCTCGGTGTGAGAAGCCAGAGGTTGGGCTCTGTTCGGGCTTGGTATGAGGCAGACGAATGAAGGAAACAACGATCGCGTACACGACTAGGCAAGTGGGAGATGGTGGAGACCTATATATAGGTCGATGCCTAATCGTTTAGATAAAGCTATGTGATCGTCTAGCAAAATCTATGTGATCGTCTAGCAAAGCTATGCGATCGTTTAGTATACACTGCACGATCATTACCTCGCACCTGCACGATTTTTTAGCTCACCCAGCCATCGTTTAGTAAATCTATATTTACTTGATGACCTATGTGAGTTTCTTTGCGTGGAGAGAAAACTCAAAAACTTTTTCTATCGTTTAAAAAACTTCTTTTCAAAATAGGAAACCACTTTCCTTTTAAACTCACGGTTACCATGATTCAATAACCACCCATTACTTTGGTTATTTAAAAGAAAAAGTATTAATTATCTAATAATTAATATTATTATAAATATAAATGATATCCAACTTATCATACTATATTTATAACCTATAGATTTAATATTTCATCTCATGAAACATATAAACCATAGTTCTTTTTCTATTCCATGATACTTAATATAAATCTCATTTACATCAATCCTCCACTAGATGTATCTTATACATTATACCGATTATATCATATATAATCAAAATAACTCTTGTCAATTTGAACATTTCAAATCAGTACCAAGAACTGATCCTCAACATAATCCAAGCTATCAAGGGGACCTCATGAACCTGTAGCTCCGAAGCTCCAACGGTATGTGAATAACTGACTAAACTCTTTAGTCACGGGATCCACCATTGTTAGAAGGAAAATTCGAGACGGATGGGGTTGTACATGCAATCATGTGTTATACATGGCTTAAGCTATGGGTTTATGCCCATGCATCTGAGGTTATGCGTCGGAATGAAAATGCAATAATCTAGTATGCAATGACCACGCATTCCTATCACAAGTTTTCTTACGCTCACGCCAAGTATAACGCGAACACAAGTTTCTCGGGTAATTCGAGGTCGAACACAGGGATTTGTCATTCAATAATACTCGTGAAGCAATGCGTTTGAGGCGATGAATAAAAATAAAACGAAGAAAGTTTAATGGATTTACACACTACTCCTACTCCTAACTAAACAGATTGAGGAATAGAAGACTTGTGATGAGAATAGGTAGATACACAACAACCATTAATGCATAGTAATGTTTATTATCTTAAATCACCTGAGTAATCCCAGCTCGTCACATTAACGCATCGCACACCTCTCGGTGGTCAGTCGCATGACTATATCTCTATAGTGCATGGTTGCGTTGAATATAAGATTTTGCCTATCTCTAGAAACAATGCATACTTTACTTTAGTGCATTCCATCTCTTACCTTCTCAGGTAGTTTGACGCGGCTATTTAACATATAGACAAGCATTGCAACATCCCATAGACAAGCGTTGCTACAGCCTTTCACCAAACAAAGAGGATTAACTCACTATACTCGCACAATGCACACCTCTCGGTGGGTTGCTACATGCATCCTATCTCTAGGCTACACAATGAAGTATACGATTGCCTTTGATAAATAAACACTAAAGATAAGCAATGCTAGAGATAGAGATGATGAAGAAGATGGAATTGAAGGAATCAAGAGATGCATTGATTTTAAATAGTCTTAATATCTTAAGCTAAAATGTAATACACAGAGGTTAGAAGAGAAATGAAAGACTCTACGTCAAGGCTGCTGGTGGTGCCATGGATGAATGGTGGAGATATCTCTCTCGAGCTCTAACTTCGGCGAAAGCTTCGGTCGTCACTCGGTCTAGTTTGTGGAGGTGAAGAATTCTCACTGAAAATCTTGTTCAAGCTCTCATCTGTGATCGCAAACCTCTGCCTTGAGGCAGAAGTTCAGATGTCTTGAAATGAAATTCCAAAAGGCTATTTATAGAGTTTAAACGCCGACACCTATCATGATTGCGTTATGGCTCACTGCTGCTTTTTGTCGCGGTATGGGCAATGTCACATTGTCTTATCTTGTTGATACTCTCAAGATATGCGTCCGAGCTTGATTCATCTAAAGTATCAACGTGTTCTACCCATCTTGCGATCATCCTTCTATTATGGTTGTCACTCCGTGGCCGTAATTTCCAATTGATCACCGCAACTTCCATGCGATGGACGCATTCGATCCAACTTTCAGCGCATGCGTTTGTCTTTGTGATCCCCTGGCTTCAGCACATGTGTTTGTCTGCGATTGTTTAGCTTCAGCGCATGTGTTTGATTCCTGCGATAGCTACAAAAATACACTTTGGCATGGAGTAACGCATAATAATGGGGTTAGTGAAGATTTAGGTGCTAATCGACGCAAAACTCAATTTTTCGCAAATTCTAAGTATTATCACCGCATTTTCTACTTGTTAGCCCTCATGATTCTAAATAAAAGGCTTATAATAATTGGTATTTTTGCCAGTTATCAACCATCCCACTACGTGAGGACAAGCATGATTCTAAGTTTGGGGGTGTGATAACTGGTAGAAATGCATGATTCTATCATAACTGGCTTATAATAAAAGGCTTATAATAACTTGTAGATCCAATTGCAACCGATGGGTTTTACCCCTTATGGTTCATCTATATGATCCCAGACTGAATTTAAGTACATTAACTCCATTTCAAGGTCTATGGCTTTTATCCACTGGTCCTTATCCACATATTCCATTGCTTGTTTGAAAGGTAATGGATCCTCTAAGCCATTATTTGGTATGACGACTTGGGTTTCTATTAAACCCATGTACCGGTCAAGCTATAGCACAACCCTCCCACTACGTCGAGGCACTCTTAATTCTTGAGAAGGATGTGAAGTATATGTTTTATCAAGAACTCTTATTGATGGACCTACTTGATTAACAACTCTTGTTGATTTATCTGTAGTTTCTCTATTCATCTCACTTAATACTAGCCTACTGCGAGGTTGAGGATTTTTAATGCAGTCTTCCTCTAGAAATGTTGCATTTGTCGACAAAAATACTTTATCTTCCTGAGAATCATTAAAGAAACCACCTTTTGTCTTTTTAGGATAGGCCACAAATAGACATACTTTTGAACGATATTCTAGTTTCTTAGGATTTTGTACAAGGGATAGAGTATGAGCGCCTTTGAATAACCATTCTTCAAACTCCCTCGATCAATCCAATGCATCCAAGAACAACAACGCTCGAACACGACGACCAGTACAATAACACGATCAATAGCAAACACCACACGAACAACACGAACAACTAAAAGCTCCTTGAACACAATCGAGTTGAGTGAGGACACCACCATAATGGTTATCTTGGTATTCTCGGTGTGAGAATCCAGAAGTTGTGGACTCTGTATAATCTTGGCTTGAGGAAGAGACAGAAGGACAACGATCGTGTAGACGATCGAGTAAGTGAGAGATAACATAGTCTATCGTATAAACGATGTACTCGATCGTGTAGTAAATGGTAGCCCTATAGACAATGCTATGCGATCGTTTATCTACGATCAGCTGAAAGAACTATCGTATAGTCAATGTCCACGATCGTTTAGTCTCTCTATAAGCTATCACTTAGTGAAAAATTTTCACTGATAGCCTTGTCCATGAAAAAATTTTCGAATCAAGTAACTACTAATTTTAGGAAAACATTTTTCTTTTTATCTCACGGTTACCATAAAACCACCAATAATTTCCCACTCAATTGATTATTAGAGAAACAGAGATAATTATCACATAATTAATATTATTATAAATAAATATGATAACCAACTTACCATACTATATTTATAACCTATAGTTTTAATATTTCATCTCATAAAACATACAAACCATAGTTCTTTTTCTATTTTATGGTATTTAATGTAAATCATATTTACATTAATCCTCCACTTGATGTGTCTCATACGTCACACAAATTCTATCATATATAATTTAATTTCCTCATGTTAATTTAAACACTTCAAACTAACTCCAAGAACTGATTCTCAACTTGAATTCATTGAGCTACCAAGGGGACCTTATGAACCTATAGATTGAAGCTCTAATAGTACGTGAATAACTGACTAAACTTTTTAGTCATGGGATCCACCATCCGTTAACTGTCGGAAACTCCACTAAAGATCGACAGCTGCAATCTCCTTACTACAGATATATTTCTGTATCCATATCAACCAATCAATAGTGCGACAACCCTTCATAGATCGCTCGTAAGTTCAGCTGAGCCAATTTACCATTTTGCCCCTGAAGTTACATCTAACTCCTTAAGTACCACTGATTTCTCTCATGAACATAAGTCATAGTCCTACTATGACTGAGTTCTCTCTTCCAAAGAGAGGTTGTGGCCACATGTTAAAGACCCAAAATCAGCCTTTAAGGGAGCAATCTATCTACTTACCCCTACTTCGGGGAAGAAGTGAATTCTATCTTATGTAACTGAGTTCTCAGCTCCCTAATCAGAAAAATCTCCAAAAAGGTAGGTTTATTAAGTTGGCAATTCGACCACTCTCATCCATACTAATCAAAGGATCACCCTCAAAGGCAGAAGTTCCCAAAACACTCAGGATTAAGGTCATGTTACCTATGGTCGTTTAGATGAGATGTAAATCTCAAGTATCAACGGCATTATATAAAGAGATTAGTCATCTCGTGGTCCGGTCTTATACAAACTCTTTGTATAGGACACTTCAGCTCGCATCCACATGAATGGTTAGGATCAGACCATCTATAGTAGTTCATAACACTTGTAAACCTCTACAAAGCGGGTCATATCTGTAATGTCACCGGGATAAGGTATCCCTCCTTAATCCTTATACTACTGACCTTTTAGGTTATTACTTAAGGCATGATCTACTTGTATATCTCATATACATGCTTACGTTTACATACAATAACCACGGATCTTTTTTTATTGGATATGAGTAAATGCAAAATAAAATAACTCTTGTTTTATTCATAACAATGTGTACAATGTTTATAAACTACGAGATTTCGAGAGAATTAGGACACCAATCCCAACACTAACATCCTAGGTTGTCTTATGAATCTTGAACTGTATGTAGAGACATATAGGGATCAATGTTCAAGATACAACCTAAATGATCTATAGTATAGGGATAAGGTTGGATACCTTATCGTGGTAACACTATGGATATGACCCACTTTGTATTTGATATAAATGCAATGATCTAATGCGTTCATGTAGGAGGTATGCGAGTGAGGGTATTTTGTGCAATGAGTTTGCAAAAGACCGGATCACGGAATAGTACCCACTAGATGTAACTTTGTTAACTAGTTACATTTCTATTTCAATGGTATGACTTAGACAACTTAGTCTTACTCGTGAGTATATTATGAACTCCTATTCACAAGGGATTGTCCTTTGATTTATATGGGTGAAAATGGCCAGTTGGTCGACTCAATATGCCTACCAGTTTGGGATAAGAGCGAGTGGGTAGCTGGAAACATAATCATACAAGATGGATTTCACTCCTTCCTAACTTCAAGGTAAGTAGATGGGTGTTCCCTTAAATGGTGTCTCCGGGACTTGAACAAAGAGCCCTATCCTCTCATTGGTCCGAGAGGGGTTCCTATTTAATTGTTGGACCATAAACAGGTTGTTTATTAGAGAAACATTAGTACTTAAGAATGTAAAGGTAACCCAGGGGTAACATAGTAATTTGACCCAACTGGAGTTACAAACACTCGTAAAGGACAAACTTGCTATTATTGCTCTATATCTGTGGACACAAAAATATATCTGTAGTGAGAAGAGTGCAATTTTGAGTCTTTAGTGGAGTATACCCACAGTTAACAAATATTGATTAATTTGGTTAATGAGTTTAACCAATTAATTTTACATCGTTGGAGCTTCTGATCTGCAGGTCCATTATATTCCTTTTCTAGCTTGTAAAGGGTATTGAGAATTTTTTAATGTATGTTGATACATTTTAATATAAAATTTAATTTTAGACTTTATTATTAATTTTGAATATGATTCAGAATTAATAAATGATAGAATGAAATATTTAAAAGGAGTTCAAATATTAAGTTAATATGAATAAGATTCATATTGAAAATTATAGGTTAAAAATAATTTGCATTAGATGTGCATTAAAACTATAGGTTAAATGAGAGAAATATTTTTTTAATATGATTCAAATGGGAAATTAAATTAAATATGTGATATTTAATTAGATGATTTAATTTAATTTATTTAATTAAATTGATTAAATCAAAACTATAGGTTAAAATTAATGTACATTAGATGCACATTAAAACTATAGGTTATGTGAGAGGAAATCATTTAAATATGATTTAAATTATCATTTAATTAAATATGATTTGATTAATAAATTTTATTTTATTTAAATTAAACAAATTAACTCCCAATTTTAGAGAAGTTATGAGAAAATGTGGGATCAATACCACGTTTTTTTCTCCCTTTCTCACCATCCCTCTCTCTAATAAAAAGTTTTTTTTTTTTGTAGAGGGAGAAGATGACTCTCAAGTAGGGATGACAAAATTCTCTGTAGGGTCGGGTCTTCACAGGCCTCCGATCCGATCGGGGCGGGGAATCCCCGGTTTGACTAGGTATAGAGACAAACCGGGGATTTAAATCGGGTCCCCGATTGGGGATGGGTGAGGGAATCCCCCCCTCGTCCTCGACCTCGAACCTGATCCCCACCCCTATCTTGATTTTTTTAATTATTAACATATATAATAATGATAATAATAATAATTAGAAAAAAATATTATAATTAAAAATTATATATATAAAGTACTAAAAAAATACTACTGTTTCGGTTTTTTTTTAATTTTCTAATATAATAAATTTTATAATAAAAAAACATTAAAATACCTTTTTAATTGATAATTTAAACAAATATAAGTAACAATTGTTGGGTTTTATGTCCTAAAACTCGTGATT
The DNA here is from genome assembly GCF_027475165.1 of Benincasa hispida. Lineage (NCBI taxonomy): Eukaryota > Viridiplantae > Streptophyta > Magnoliopsida > Cucurbitales > Cucurbitaceae > Benincasa > Benincasa hispida. Next base: position 89,634,021 of record NC_143478.1, on the reverse strand, counting down.
TGTAAACAATAAATTCATTATGTAAATAGAAAATTTTGATTATTGAATTAATTTTTGTAAAATTAATAAAATTTTAATTTTAATCAAGGAATTAAAATTGGAAAAAAAATAACATGCAGCAGAAGAAAACAAGATCATTAAGCATTCTAATTTCTTAATTTTGACATCAAAACAACCATGTTCAGAGAGAATTAGGAGGGTTTCAACAACAATAATATTAATTTATTACATAAATTTTATAATTTCAATATAAATACTAATTTGAGTTAATTTTAAATAATAAAAATAATAAAATTATAAAATAAAAAGCAAAGATTTTTTTCCGTGGGGACCCAAATCCCCGAACCCGATCCCAACCCCCCAAAACAGGGAATAAGGCGAGGACGGGGATTAAAAATCCCCACAGGCATACGGATGGGGAATCCATCCTCGTCCCGCCCCAACCCCATTGCCATCCCTACTCTCAAGATTTATATGTGTTTTTTTTCTTATTCCTGAGAAAAGAAAGAAAAATCGTTCTGGGATATTCCCAAATCCCAAAAGAGAGAATTCCATAATTCTCCATAGCTTTAATTCCCTGCAAGAATAGGGAGGTTTCCAAGTAGTGGTGTCCAATCCCAATTCAATAGAGAAATTCCATATGATTGTCAAAAGGTTTGCAAGTTAGGGTTGAGAAATTCTATAGAATTGTCAAAAGGTTTGCAAGGTAGGATTTCTTCCCCTGTATAATTAGTCTTTTTGGGAATTGCATGCTTAGTCGATATTACTTTTTATTCCAATACAAAATTGTTTTTTTTTAAATGCCAATTTGAAAAAGCCAAATGGTTTTGTGTTTTGGCTTTCGCTGTGCCTTAGGGTTTTCATCCTTTAGTAGGTCCATGAGGTCCCCTTCCTAGCTCGTAAAGGGAACTAAAGTAACTATGTCTTGAATAGAGTTTGAAACGTTCAAATTCACTTAGGGAAATAATATAATGTATAATGTTACATTATAATATAAAGTTTATATTTTAACTAAACTTTATAATATAAATTTAATTTTGGATATGATTCAAGATTAATTTATGGGAGAATTAAATATTCGAAGGATTTCAAATATGAATTTAATATGAATTGGATTCATATTAAAATTATAGGTTAAAATTAATGTGTATTATATGCACATTAAAATTATAGGTTATGAGAGAAATACAATTTAATATGATTCAAATATAGGCTAAATTAAATATTTGATATGTAATATGATAATTAATTAATTATTAATTTAATTTAATTTAATTAATTCAATTAAAACTATAGGTTATGTGAGAGATGTTTCATTTAAATATGATTTAAATGAAATCATTAATTAAATTAGATTTAATTAATTATTAATTATTTTAATGAATCAATTAAATTGATGTTTTTTTTGTTTAACTCCCACGTAGGGAGTTATCAGAAATGTGGGATAGCTCCCACGTTTCCCCTCTCTCCATTGGTTAATATACCTGCAAAACGTAAGTTTTGCAAGTGATAGTGATTCTCTTCACGAAATTGTTCTGTACACCAAAAATTCTCTCCCTTCATTCTATTATTGATTTGGTTCCCACAAATCAATATTTAAATTCTCAAAGAATAGGGAGGTTTCCAAATTGGTAGTGTTCGTGTTTTCAATCCCAAGGAGAATTGACCATTTCGTCTGAGTCGTCGACAAGAGTAACTACTTCTTTTCTTTTCTCTATAGGATTGAATTCTTAATTGTTATGCATGCTTAACCTAGAATTTTTACAATAGGTTTTTTTTTTTCTGTCTCTATGATATTCTATATTTTGACAATGTATTGGTATTTTGATTTCTCAATTAATTTCGAGTTAAGGTCTTGATAATTTCGTTGCGCTATGGTTTTTATCCCTACAAAGTCATCTATAGTCATCATAGTGAAATGTAAGTCTTTTAAGTAACGATGTTTAAAGAGAAACTAACCATTTCACGGTCCGGTCTTATACATATTCTTTGTATAGGATACCTCCACTCACATGTCTCCACATGAACAATCAGGATCAGATCATTTATAATACTTTACAAATATTGTAACAATTACAAAGTGGGACGCATTTCTAGTGTCACCAGGATAAGATACTCAGTCTTATCCATATACTACAGACCATTTAGGTTATCACTTAAACATGATCCACTTGTATGTCAACCATATACATGTTTAAGTTACATAAAATAACCTTGGATCTTTCTTTAATAGATTATTGCATAGATAAAATAATCAACCATTATTTCAAATAACATATTACTACGAGGCTTTAGGGCATATATTCCAATAGATACAACTATGTTATACTTAAAATTAAATTTAAAACGAGTGCCCACTATTGATACGTTGACGATGATGTACTTGAAATAATACATTTTCGATGAGTATCAATATACTATTAATACACCAATATCTTATTTTAAATGGATTTTGAATGAGTTTTTGATATATACTATTACATTAATGAGATGCTTCAAAAGTATCTTTTATGAGTACTCATGTGGTGTTGAAATTACACCAATAATCACAAGAAGAATTTGATTATTTAGTGACAAATATTTAGTAATGTATGCAACTTTTATTACTAAAAGCTAATTTATAGCGATGCTTTATAAAAATTTCATGAAAAGTTCTTTATTAGTAACACATCTTAAATCAATACCGCTAAAAGAATTAGCAATATATATGCCAACGACATTAAATATTGAATACTTTTAGTAACATAAGAAGATGTCACTAAATATATATAATTTTATATAAAAAATAAAAATTTTAGGGTTTTTTCCTCCCTCTTTCTTCCCCCTCCCCCAATTGTTTTCCATCTTCCATTTTCCACCCTCACTCTTTCGCTCCCCTTTTCCACTCTCCATTCCCTTACTCTTTCCTTCCCTCTTCACTCAACCTCACTACCAGCAAAGAGAAGAAGCTTCATTGTGAATGGACAAACACCAATGATTGTTGCATTGTGAATAGATGGATGTGAACGGACAGATGCGACCCTCACTCCACATAATTTCGATGACTCGAACAGGTCGAGGGGAACAAAGAGAATCTTGCTGCTGCACACAATTTGGACGAAATCTTCCTGCTACACCCATTTGGTCGAGCTACTACACAAGATTTGCACGACGTGTTGTACACGATTTGGACAGAACGCCGACGAGCGTGAATAGAATGCCACCAAATATAACAGAACTCCGGTGAACGCAAATAGAACCTTGTTTGCAGATAACCCATTCATTTTCAGGTATTTGGTGTGAAATTTCTATCAATTAGTACACATTTAATGCCGATGTCCAAACTCACACAGCTTTTCAATGATTTCCACATTCTGCAAACTATAAGCCACTTATTTTTAGAGAACCCACTCATTTTTTAGTGATTTTTTGTGTGAAATTTTCATCGATTAGTATATACTTTGTTAGTATCTATAGCCAATCAATTTTCCATCAACTTCTAAACAACCTAAATTAGGAACTTAGCAAGTTAACTTCTAAATTCAAGAACATATGAGTTTACTTTTTTAGATTGATGCCTTTTAATTTCTTTATTTGTTGGTTTAATACTTCTTGTATGTAGAAGAAAGATGATGAAGAATTTAGAATCTTGGTACAAAACCCCTAAAACTTAAGTTAAGTTTAAGAGTTTATGAATATTTTTTAATCATTTCTTATTCTTCCATGGAAAATAGAAAATTTTCTAAAATTAAGTTTAAGCATTAGGAGTTATTAATCTACTTTCGTCTTCCAATCCATTTCTTTTTTAAAATATATTTACTAGTTTTCATTTTTCTTCCTAGTTTTTTTATGTTAAATGCACAAATATTGATCCATTAGTCTTATACATAATTCTCTCTTGGTTTGTGGTCAGATTTGGTTTAACATTATGTTCTACCATGACGGTTATTTATATTTTTCACTATTGTTTTTCTTTGAGTATTTTCAAAGTGAAATATAGTTCTGAAAGTATTTCTTTTACTGAGCAATGTTTTAATTCTTTCATGTTTTGAGTAGATGTGTTTTCATTTGGAGGATGGTTTTCTGTAAAACGAGTGTAACTCTTCTTTTCCTTTAAAATCATTAGGTTTTTTTTTAGTAAGATCTCAATTCCATTGTAATGTTAAGGATGTAAAACTATTTGGTTTTTGGTTCTAAAAGAAAAAGCATTTGGAGTTGTTATAATGAGTGGAAGTGTGCAATATGAAGTTATTCACCATTCTACTTTAGTATTATTAAGTATAGGATGGTTTTAATGGTTTGTAGCAAGTGGTTTTAGCCTTGACTAGAGAAGTTTATATATATCCCAACTTATCTGTAACACCCCGCACATTTTTTTTAGCAATAATGTAATTTCAATAACTT